>NC_056738.1:458413454-458675954 GCF_019279795.1 Protopterus annectens
TCCATTCAGTGTAGTTTCTGATTTACACTCCTAGCATTAGGCAACATAACTCTGATTGAGGATATTTTTACATCAGGAATTTTGTTCTTATGATATTGCCTAAAAAGGCACTATGGGGGAGGCAAGTACCATGGACAGTATCCATTAGGCTAGAGGTGACAGATGAAGACTATCCCTGGCAGAGCAGTATGATTTTCAATAATATCATCCCAGGCTGACAAATACTGGACCCCCCTGGATTGACACCAGTAGCTAAGCAAATTTTTAACCATATCATCCCAGGCTGACAAACACTGGATCCCCCTGGACTGACACCAGTAGCTAAGCAAATTGTTGAAGTTGATAATTATTTTGTTTGTATTGAGGCATCATCCTGGCTGAAGGTAGAGTGCTTCTTAGGGCTACAGACATACCTGTCTGGGACAGACAGTCTGAGAGCTCAGTCATGTCTCTCTTCATTTAGTCCAGTGAGGTAAGTCTCAAGTAATTAATATCAACATGAAGTAGGACAGAGGTATAATTCTGCTTGTTGAGAGACTTGAGTATGTATACAACTTTATGGATCCTGGCACCTGACATCCAGTTGACAGTGACTTTCTCCTTGTGCAACCTAGTTAGGGGAACATCTGCGTGTCTCACTATTCATTCACCTATGACCAAGGCATTGATTTTCAGGTGTTTTGCTTTAAGGCCTTAATGGGTGTCACACTGATATGTTTGTTTTTATGTGCAGTGGGTTCCATTGGGGCTGTTATATATGCAGAAGATTTGTATTTGCTAAGCTTCTAATGACTATCTCTGCTTATGTGGGTGATTTGTTTTGGACTTCATCTGTTGAGGAGGTGAAGTGTGTGTGTTAACAACCTGTTTGATATCTAGTTTGTTGTTATGAGATAGAGAGAGAGAGAGAGAGAGAGAGAGAGAGAGAGAGGGGGCATTTATTCTAGATTCATTGTATTGATGCATCTCTCACATATTGTATTTGTAAGTTTTACAAGTACATGGTTGTCAGTATACATGAGGCAATAGAAGCCTAGCTTTGTAAAAACACAAATACCCTTTTAAGCATATTTAGATGGTTGTTAGCAGAGTGATTTTGTGAGCAGCAAGAACTGGGCCTGTCTCTGAGGGACAGTACTGCCAACCCAGAGGTGACTTTACAATCGCCAAACCAGTAGTGAAGGTTGATCTTGAATAGGATCATTGAGAACCACTGCTTTGCATGCAGTGGGAGCCTATAATAGGGGAGTGTGAGTCACTGGGGGGTATATTTGTTTCTTCTGCATGTTCTGTTTATGTCACAGGCTAGGTTGAGAACCCTAGGGTAAACTATAGTTATTCTATCTGAATTGCAGATGTCCATCATTTCCATAAGGCCAGGGTCTGAGACTGCTGTTCAGGGCAGATATAGCTCATCTCTATGCTGATGTCATCTACTACAAGTTCACCTTCAGTCCTATGTAAATCAGACTTGAGCTTTGGCTCTTGTGTTAACTACTGTGCTTTTTAGTCAGTGTACTTAGGTAGGGGTTCTGTTCTCACTGCAGTTGACTGTGTGTGTGTGCGTGTGTGTGTGTGTGTGTGTGTGTGTGTGTGTGTGTGTGTGTGTGTGTGTGTGTGTCTGTGAGCTATTGCTTGTCATTACAGAGAGCATTTGACTCCAGCATGTGGGACACTCTCTTGTCCTCAATAGACACTGCTGATGTAATCAGCTATAAAGTGTTGTGACACACTCCAAGTCAGACTTGAGCTATGGTGCTTGTCTTAAATACAGAGTTCTGTAGTCTGTGTATTTAGGTAGGGGTTCTAGTCTCACTGCAGTCAACTAGGAGGTGTGTGTATGTGCTCTTTCTTCACATTACAGAGGGCCTGTTAGACCAGCATGTAGGACACTATTACCATACTCTCCTCACCAGACACCTCCGATGTCATCTACTATAAGTTCACCAGCAGTCTTGTATAAATCAGACACCAATGCTGTGGTGCTTGCTTAAAGTACTGTGTATTTATATAGGTAGGGGTTCTATTCTCACTGCAGTCAACTGGGGTGGGGGAGTGTGTGTGTGTTTGTGCTCTTACATCCTTTTACACCAGCATGTAGGATACTAGTTTTATCATATTTTCTTCACCAGACACTGCTGATGTCATTGGATGTAAAGGGTTTTCTGGCACACTCCAAGGTAGACTTCAGCTGTTGTGCTGGTGTAAAATATTGTGTTCTGTAGTCTTTGTACTTAGATAGGTAGGAGTTCTATTCTCACTGCAGTCAAGTGTGAGTGTGTGTGTGTGTGTGTGTGTGTGTGTGTGTGTGTGTGTGTGTGTGTGTGTGTGTGTGTGTGTGTGTGTGTGTGTGCAAGCTTACTTAACATTATAGAGAGCATTTTACACCAGCATGTGGGACACTTATCCTCAACAGACACTGCTGATGTCATCAGCTATATTACATTTTTGGATACGCAGTACTCCCACCAGAACAGGGTCAGAGACAGGCCTGTTGGTCTGGCAGAGGTCACGTCATCCTATACAATAAAGTTTACAGTGCATAATTTTAATTCTATTCACATACATCATGACATGGTGTCTAGGCCCTGTGTTATCTTGCTGAGAAAGCCCTGTGGTCTCTCCAACTACAACGTGTCTGGTGAAGTACATGTAACAAAAACCATTATAACCTGCCTTTGGCTGTAATGAGGTTGACTACAGTGCTGTCATACAAGCATAAGATCTCAATATGATGACTTGATTTATGATGTGCACAACATAGGCTTTCAATAGCATTGCAGATACTTGGTTGTCAAAGGTCAGATTGGCTATCTAAATGTGTTCTCAGTGCTTGCATCACTGGGTTTCTGAATAGCAGGACTGTTGTCAGTGCTGAGATTAACATGGAGCTCCACTTTTCATATGGACAACATTACAAACACACATTTCTGCATTTATTTGTAGATCATGTGTCTTAGTCACCATTCAGTTGTGTGTGTTAGCTCCTCCTGTACGATGTTATCACCATTAGTGGACTTGAATGCACACAATATACAAAAATCAGCAAACCTGGCAAGCCAAAGTCCATATACTTTAGCTTGAACTGTTAAAAAATATAGTTCAAACAGTGAAGGGCCAAGCACAGATCCCTGAAGTTTGCCAGTACTGACAGGTCTACTGGTACAGGTTGAGTCACCAACTATCACATGATGTGTTCTGTCAGTGAGCCAAATGTTTACTCATCAACTGACGTAAGGTTTAATCTCCAGCTTGGGGGGTTTCTCAATGATACCTCCATATGTGATTGTGTCACAACCCTAGGCCAGATCACGATAGGCAGTATGCACTTTCTTACCTTCCTCTAGGCTTTTCACATGGAATCAATGTACTGTTACATCACAGATCACCTATGGCATGACCCAGCATATACACTTTCCTGATCCGGTGCAATACACAGTTCAACACACCCTCCATGCAGCCTATGTTCCCGTACAATGGTATATATCAACATGCATCCACCTTCATTGGGGGGATAGTACTTGATGCATGCATATATAGAGACATCCTGTCTCTGCTTGACTGTGAGGTAGACCAGTATGTCATTGTGGTCCTCTTCCACATATATACTAGTAATATTCCAGGTGTTTGTAACAGACCTGTGTGAGTTGTTACCACTACATCAGGTCTATTACATCTGATAGTTGTCCTCAAAGATGTCATTGAGGGCATGCATGATGACAATAATATCATTTTGTGGAACTTGAACAGGTGAAGGCATATGACAAAAAGTCATACTGTGGTATTCAATCAACACTGTCTCATGTGGCCATAAACAGCTATATCACCAAATGGTTAGACCGGTGTATGACATACATGGCATTTCACTATAATGAAATGTGTGTTGTGACATATCTCAGCTCAAGTGGTCAGGTCAGTACATCAGTGGTGTCTGCCATGTCTTTGGCTACCCCTTAGTTAAGTGATGGACATCACAAATGACATACACATGCTGTGTCCGAACAGCTGCCTGAAGGACTACAGGTTGTGGACAATCATAGACTTCATCAGTGATATTTGTATAATATACACAGCATCAACACATACCAGAGACTGCTGCCACAGCCATGGCAATAGCTGCGTTCATGAGACACATGGACGGATCTGTTGCATCATAAAACAGACACAACACCAAAGTATAATGTAGACATCACACTCCATAGTCAGACCAATAGGTATGTCACCTGTATCCTGGGGTACAGGGTAAGTGGCACATCCACCAGCATGTGGTCAGATTGCTAGTGCTCCCTACTTCCTTGACTGTAACAGAAGTACTGGGTAGGTGAAGAACATGCACATCAGAGGACATATTAACCTCATGGTTCCCAGCCTTCACCACACCAATAACTGTGTACAATGCACCTGTCTCCAGGTAACTCCCTACACATGTTCCAGTGATGTGTAACTAAAGTGTACCATCTTTGTCACATTGCGCTGTCACCCAGCTTATTGTCCATACCTAGGTGTTCTTTCTGGGGAATATACGTGACTGTCTGATGGTGCAGAACACCAATCAAGTTGTTTCACCAGACGAATGTGTGCTACCCGTTTTGCTTATGCACACACTCCATATATAGATCTTTGACAACATTAATTGCATGTATATCATTTGTGACAGTGCAAATTGTGCCATAGATATATACCATGCACACAAGGTTATTTGCCTGTATTTGCCATACTGTCACATACAGGTATAGCAGTCTCCCTCCTAACACTTCCTGCAGATATTAAAGTACCAGGACAGTGTGCGTGGTTACCCTCATAGAGTGTGGATGCATTATACCCAGTTGTCCAGTGTGTGTACAGGCTCATCCGTTATCACTGCACATCGCATATGTTATGTGAGAGGCATGGGATTAGTGGTGGTATTATTCAGATATTGCCTCTGATTGTGGTTGGTTCTTGTAATGTTTGCCATGATCCTTTACATGTGGCCACCATGCTGGAGACCTCTGCTGAGAGTACACTCATATTCACATACATCAGTTTACCCAGTGTTCCAATATGCATCCTACCTCAGTTGTATGCCAGATCCCTGATAGATTTCCTCTGCAGAATTCATGTAATGATGCTTACCTCATACACACATCCTCCCCATTGTTATGACACCTTGTGTGACAGTCACGGACAACACATTTTCACTGTACAGTCCATACTGTACCATATAGATATTTGCTTGCTGTTGCTGCTACAATCATCTTACATTGATATGCCCTCCTCTGCTGTACATGCAGGAATATCAAATGTACTCTTTCCCTGGGTTCATTCCTACAATTCATCTGTGTGTTACACACTACCCCTGAGTGATCATTTTACATGGCAGTCCCATGTCTTGTTATGACCATTAACACAGCTTCAGTACAGTATGCCAGGAATGGGATATCACAATACTCTGCACTATAGGTACACTGTCCTGTACTGTGTTTGGACCATATACTTCACATTCATATTTCTCAACTGTCCAGATATTCCCAGGATGTCTAGATGCTTTTGTTATCATATATGTGGCTTTCTGCCATATCACTGGGATGATCTCTGGACTGATGTAACTCACTATTACAGACATTTGGGTGCATACCTGTCAACTGTCCTGATTTGTGCAGAATGTCCAGTTTTGTCTCATATTTGTGATCTTTTCCTCATAACATGTTTTCCTGGCAAATCCTAGCATGTCATTGCAGGAGTGTAGTCAGTAACTGATGACTGACATTTGAGTTTCAAACTTCATGCTCTTCTGAAAGTTCATGCTAATGTACAATATATATTATAACATCTTCATAAGTTTGGACATGGAATATTAACAATATGTCTCTATTTTTGGCCCTTTGTTCCCCAATGTTTATGGCTTTGTCCACATTTCAAGCTCTACGACGTTGAGAATGTTACATTCAAACACATTCTCATGAGACATCTATGTCAAATATGTCCTTATTACAAGTTATTTGTGCTCTCACTAAGTTGGCCTCAATGCAGATATGTTACACTAACACAGTGACAGCTATTTGTTGAGCCATGCCTCTCAAATGTAGAGATTTTTTCAGAATGTCCAGATTTTGCCTTATATTTTTCATTTATTTCTCATACTATTGTAGTTTTTTGGCAAATCATTGGTAAGTTATTGAGGGTTGAAATCAGAAAATAGTGACAGAGTGACATTTGAGTCTCAGACTTCATACCCTTCAGAAAATTCATGCAAATGGAAAACTTGTCATTCTATCAATTAAGTTTGTAATAGCAATATTTAATAAGTGTGTTCCTGGTTTTCATCATTTGCCCCCACATTATTTATGGCTTTTGCCCATATTTCTTGCTGTAAGAGTTTGAGAAGTAATGTGTCCAACCTTGATGATCATTGTCGGATTCTGTGCAAATTCACAGTCTGTATGTACTGTCATATGTCTCACTTGTCCATATTTTCCCAGAATGTCCAGATTATTGCCATATATTTTTGATGTTTCTAATAAAATTAATGATTTTCTGGCAAATCATTGGCAAATCATTGAAGACTGAAGTCTGAAAATAAAGGCAAACATCTGAATTTCAGAATTCATATCCCTCAGAAAATTTACGCTAATGCAAAACTTGTCTATTAACTTTCTAGGTTTGTATGAGCAATATTTAAAGTTTTCCTATTCTAGGGGCCTTTGCCCCCCCCCCCCCATTATTTGTGCTTTGTCTAGATTTCTTGCTATAAGGGGTTGAGAAGTGTATGCACGGAATTGATATCTGTGCTTGTTTACAAGGTGTTACGGCCAGCAATACTGCTTCGAGCCTCAAAACCTAGCTTAGGCACACTACACCTCATTGATATGCATTGTGTGGTGCCTTGTGCTGAGCATGGTCACAGTAACATGTAAACTCTGTGTAGGTTCTATGCAAAGCTTACATGGAGTTTACTGAATCCCTTGGAATAATTAGCTGCAAAGGCATCAATATTGTACCAGACGGTTATCCATGCTTCAAGACACGCTTCAAATTTATGTAATGTCTGTCATTTAAAGTTCCTTTCATTGGCATTTGCTTTTGTTACTTACTGTACTGTGAATAATAATTCCATTTGTGGCTGATACTCATTCCTTTTCCAAATATGCATCATCAGGTAGGGTGAAAGCAACAAGAGGAAGCACATTCTCCCTTTGTGGGACATCTGCTGATATTACCCAAATGCATTGCCATTCATTTCACAGTGTTGCATTTTAATCCATCAACAGCAGTATAGCTGATGTTGGTACTTCTGTAAGGAAGACGGTCATTCAGGGATTTGAACTGCTATGACTAAAGCAACAAACAGATTCAATACAGCTCCTCGGGTAAGTCCAGAAGACATTAGTTTGGAGGAAGAGTGTATGTTTTTCAACTAAGCTGTAAAGGTCCTTCCATCAACATAATCTGTTATCTAGGAGTTTCTATGGAGAAAGGTAAGAACATTTACAATAAATGTAAGAAGGAGGCTATCACATGCATTAGGACAATTTAAGTAGATCACTTCTTTATAAATCCCAAATCCAGCCTACTGATGACTCAGTAAGGATTGTGAAGGATATGAGACTGTAAATGACACCTTCAAGACATTTACCTATAATGAAAGTGCAATTAAATTGTGTTTTTCTTAATGTGGATATTGTCAAGGATACAAATATGGGCCAAGGATCCAAAAGGATGTTGGGGCTATATATCTAGCCTATGATTCCAAATACACAAACATAGTGTCTAAGATATGATCCCTTAATTTAGAAAATAGCATGCTGGAATATTGTTGTGTCTTTCGGCTTTTCCCGGTTAGGGGTCACCACAGCAGAACTCCAGTCCACTAATGATTGGTAGTTGATTTTTACATGCCAAGTTACCAGCCCTGATGCACAACCTTCAATGAAGGTATGCCCATTCACTCATGTTTCCACGCAGAAGACGCTCTAGCTGAGAATCGAACCAGACAGTGTCTTACTGTGAGACGACAACGCTATCCCAGCACCACCACCGCGCATGCTGGAATATTACTACTTAATATTTATTTTATTTTATTTATTTTACATTTGGTAACCAGGAAAGTCCGACTGGACACAGGTCTATTTTCAGAGGAGGCCTGGGGAGAAAAGCTCCAAGCAAATGAACATTCTAATAATATACAGATAAAATGCAATACATATAATCAAATCCAGGTGACTATTTTAAGATGTGCTTGTACATTTATAGTAATACATGTCATCATATTACTAACAGAACACCAAAGAATCAAACCTATATGGATATTCATAGATATCTAGGCTACTAGTAGTCAGAATTCAGTCAAACATGTAAGAAATATTGTATGCAATTCTGCTTAAATCTTGAGAATAACATTTCTGCATACATCTGATTGTAGTATGGGTTATGTTTAGATTGGTAAGAATAAGTAATCTGCTGGATAGGTGAGAATATGTAGTCAGAGGATAGAGAGACTAGCTGGTAGATTTTGGTAGAATTCTTGCAACAGTGCAGAGCTAATGGGTTAGCCTGGGGGAACACATGGACAAAGCCACTTGTTTGAATAGTGGGATTTGAGAAGTTTTTTAAATTCAGAGGCTGAGCTTGTAGAAGTTATGTGAATTGGGAGTGAGTTCCAGATTTTAGCTATAGTACAGGCAAAGAGAAATTTACCACCTTCATTTCTGTGTTTGGCGACTTTTATTAAGTTTTGGTTGGTGGATCTTAAGGTTCTGGTGGTAATGTAGGGGTCTGTTAGGTCTTGTAGTGATGGAGTATTGTCAGGGAGGTAGTACAGCTTATGGGCTATAGAGAGTTGATTAGTTAGTAGCAGTTGGCGTAACTCTAGCCAGTTGAGCTGTCTGAGGGAAAGACAGTGATGGGATTTAGTATTGTTGTCTGTGGCAAACTTGGCTATTTTGTTGTAGCAAGATTCCATTTGTTTTAGTTCGATGTGGCAAAGATTAGTAAAGATTGGGGAGGCATAAAGGAAGGTGAATAAGAGATGAGTTCTTGCCATAATGGCTTTAGTTGGATTGGTCATGAATTGCTTGTTCCTGTAAAGGAGACCAACCTTCTTGTTTACCTTTTTGATTGTTTGGACAATGTGTATGTCAAATTTAAGATTGCTATCGATGATTACCCCTAATAGTTTTGTGTGTGTTGTTGAGGTGATTACAGTGTTGTTGCTGGAGTGAATGGTGAAATCATTGTTCAGAGGGGGGACCTACCAGGGTTGAAGAGAATAAGTTTTGTTTTCTTGGGATTGAGTACAAGTTTAATATTACATATTTCAGAAGCCCAGTGCCAGAGTTTTACTTGGCATATAATGGCTCCACATGATAGTAGAAAAATATAAAGTTAATGGACTGATTTAAGTAAAGCTTATGGCCAAACATATTATCCTAAGCACATAAGCCAGTACTATGGTAATGCCCAATAATGAAGATATCTTGTTTAGATAGAATGGTACAATATAATTTGTGAGTTCTGAAGGATGCTGTCTATCTGTGAAATGGTTGTCAATCAAAATATTGCATCTTATCCTATGTACAGTGCTTTGCTGAAATTCTTCTAAACAGATAACCATTTCTTTAAAATGACTTGCTTAGTTACACAGTAAGACAGATAATACAGGCATGAAAGCAACACTACCATTTATTCCAAACCCACGACCTGAACCACAAGGCAGTATTGCCAAAATAAAACAAACTTGCACTTCCAGCTCAAAATTGCTAATTTACTGCAGATGCCATGCAGTCAACAGAGTCACTACTGACTTTAAAATTAAATAGGTCTGAAATGAAAGCAGTGGGCCAGCTTAACTGTCTAAGATTCTACTGTGGTTTATGAATGGGAAAGAGGGTGAGCTGGTGGTTCTGGTGTCTCATCAATTATAGAATTAGAAACAGAAACATCTCATAAGATACATTGCAACTGACCTTTCACACATTCCCTTAGGTTCATAGGTTCATAGGTAGGTACTGGCTATTGGCTCTAGGGCCTATACAAGCCTAACCAAAGAGGTACCCTGGCTTTCGCCACCTAAGAAAATTATTTTCCCATGCCCCTGTCAAGCAGAACCACAGAAGTGATCCCCGGGGTGAATTTCCTATTACCCATCCAATCATCAAGATTTTTCTTGAAGAATGCTAATGAGGAGCTCTGTTTGACATAGATAGGTAGGCTGTTCCAGAGTATGGGAAGTCTCTGGGACAGGAATCTATCCCTCCAGCATGTTCTGTTTATTGTGGTGACAAGGTTTATGTCCCTAGAGCATGTAGCTCAGAGGGACTGGGATTTCTTTAAGTGTAGCATGTCCAACAGCTCTGGGTTTGACATAGCTTTGTATGTTAGGCAGAGATTGCCTCTGAGTAGGCGATATGTGATGGAGTAAAGCTGGAGTTTTTTGAGACGGTCTGCGTAAGGCATTTGTTTGAGGCCAGTAATCTTCTTTGTGAGGTATTTTTGTGGCCAGTTGTTGTAGATGTCTTGTGAGGTACATACCAAAAGGGGCTTTGTACTCTATAATGGGTCTAATGAGTGATGAGTAGAGGGGAACAATGACCTCTTTTTTTCTGGATGAGAAACCTTTTGTGATGAGGTGTGCCATGTAGAAGGATTTCCTGACTACTGTGGCGATGTGATTATCAAAGGAGAGACTACTGTCCACCTGTGTCCCAAGGTCTCTTATCACACTTTCGGTGTTAAGTAGACTACCGCCTATGTGGTAGTTCATGGGTACAGAGTTTTTACCAAAGGGGATGACAATGCACTTTTTGGCATTGAGCCTGAGACCATGGCTTTGACTCCAGGCATCTGTCTCAGTGAGGCCCTTTTGTAGGATGTCCACATTGGTAGGAGTTTCGATTATGGCTCCTAGTTTGCAGTCATCTGAGAATTTAGTTAGCCAAAGACCTTCTGTGTTAGCCAGTACTTCAGAGAAGTAGATACCAAACAGGAGAGAACCTAGGACTGAACCCTGTGGTACTCCACTAGTCACTGGTCTGAAAAGTCTGATTTGAAGTCTGCTACATTCACAGTGTGGGTTCTGTCAGTAAGCCAGTTCGCAACTCATCTTGTGACATAGGGATTTATACCTAGTTTAGTGAGTTTATCTATAATTCCAGAGTGGGGGATGGTGTTGAACGCCTTGGCGAGATCAAGATAGGCTGTGTGAACCACCTTACCTTCATCTATGGCCTTGGTGACTTCTTCAAAGAAGTCTATCAGGTTTAGGAGACATGATCTGCCTTTTACAAAACCAAACTGTGTGGGGTCCAGAGTTTGGAGATCTCCATTGTCTTTGTTTATGAGTTCCATGATGATACGTTCTATGGCCTTGCAGAACAGGCTCGTCAGGCTAATGGGGCAGTAGCTCCTGGGGTCTATTGTGGCCCCCCCCCCTTTGTGGAGTGGGATAACTGTCATGGTGCGCCATTCAATGGGCACAAAGCCTGAGGTGAGGCTATGATTGAACATGGTACTTAGGCGGAGTTCCAGTTCATTCTGTAGTTCATGTAGAAGGCAGCCTGGGATGTTGTCAGGTCGCATGGATGCTGTGTTCGTGGGTTTGGAGAGTGAGTTTTTTACCTGTGCAGCCGTGATTACAGGAACTTTGCATTCTTCTTGTATAAAGATGGTCCCTTTATGGGGTAAGAGGGGGGTAAAGTTAGCACTTGAACCTATCTGCCAGGATGTTGCCAATATCAGTTGGTTCTGTATATTTAGTGTCATTGTGCTGTAACTCAGAGCAGATCTGAGTGTTTCCATTGAGATTCTTGACATAGCTATAGAATGCTTTGTGGTTGTCATTAGAATCAGTGGCAATTTTGTTTTCATAACTAGCTTTGGAGGATTTTATGAGGGATCTCAGCTTCTTACTGAGGCTGAGCAGGGAGCTCCTCCAATCATGGGATTTTACTCTTTTTTGCAACAGTTTCTTTCTTCTGTTGTAGAGTTTGTTTATGGCAATAGACCACCAGATTGTCTTCCTTTTTTTGGAAGATAGCATCTTGGTTCTGTTAGGGATAATGCGATCCATGCACTCGTGTAAGTGCTTATAAAGTGCATTTCTGTAGGATTCAGCAGTCATACCTCTATTGTCCATCTGCATGGGTGTCATGAAGTTTGCCACTTCTGACTTAAGAAGCGTGAAGTTGGCTTTGGAGAAATTTTTTACGGTTGTTTTCCTAATGGGGGGTGGCAGCGGGATGTGGATGTCTAGGGTGATTAGCTGGTGGTCGCATCTGACCAACGAGGAGCTGACCTCTGGTGTGGAACACCGGTCACCCATGTTGGTGATGACTAGGTGTAGGATATTGCTGCCCCTGGTGGGGCTGTGGATAAGTTGATCCAAGGTACTGGAGTTGATGATTTCCAGAAAACGTTGAGCAAAAGAGTTGGTACATGAGTAGTTTTCCCAGTTAATGGTAGGGTAGTTGAAATCACCCATTATTAGAGTGTTGGGTTGTACCTTAATATTTTCCAGTGTATCAAGAAAAGAGGAGTGGGAATCCTGGGGCATGGTGGGGGCTCTGTAGCAAGCTACAATCTGGATTGCGGTTTTGCCCAGAGTTAGTTGAACTTGGATAATCTCGGATGCATTATGCTGAGCAACTAGCCTGGAGGTGTGGATATCCTTAATGAATATGGGCACGTCTCCACCTTTAGTGTTTCGGTCCAGGTTTGGTGGCCGAAAGGTGTGATATGAATTATAGCCTGGTAATGCAGGGGTGGTCTCTGGAGCTTTGAACCAGGTCTCTGTCACTGCACAGATGTCAATGTTCTCCATTTTATGGAGTGCCTCGAATGAGTGCATTTTGAGGTTTAGACTTCTTGCATTGAGTAGCATTACCCTCAGATTTTGCTTGCTTGTACCTGTTACGGTGGTGAATTTGTCATTTGAACCTTGCCTAAAAAAGGCACTATAGGGGTGGCAAGAGCCTTTGCCAGTATCCAGAATCCCAAGGGTGACAAGTGGAGGCCATCTCTGGTAAAGCAGCGTGGTCTATCGATCATGTCATCCCAGGCAGACAGATACTGGATTCCCTTAGAATGACAACAGAAGCTTAGTCAATTGTTAAAGTCAATCATTTAGTCCTTGTCCTGTGGTATCATTCTGGGTGATGGCAGGATGCTACTCAGGGCTAGGGTCATACCTGCCTGGGCTACAAGATTGAAGAGCTCCTCCATGTCTCTTTTCATGTAGTCCAGGGAGGTATTTCTCAGGTCATTCACACCAACATGGACAATGACAGAGTCATATTTGTACTTGTGGAGTGACCTGAGTGTGTGCATTATGTGTCGGATCCTGGCACCTGACAGGCAGCTGACAGTAACTTTTTCCTTGTTTAGCCTGGTGAGTGGAACATCAGTATGAATGACTATAGAGTCACCTATGACTAGAGTGTTGGGTACATTATGCCTTATGGGCTGTAGTTGAGTGGCACACTGAGTATGTGGGCTATGTGTCATTTGAGTTGTGTTGGGGGGTGGAGGTTGCTTGCATTTCTGCTTTGGAGGTCTCTGTTCTTTGGGCATATTTGTACTGAGAGCTTCCGCGAATGTAGGTGTGTGTTTTGTGCTTCTGTGTGTGTGTTTTGGTGGTGTAGGTTTTGAGGGACTATGTGATGAGTGTGATACGGTCAGGGTTGCCAGACGTCCCTATTTGGGTGGGACTGTCCCAAGATCAGCAGCCTGATCCCGAGTCCCACTCTGCCGGTTTAAATCCCGGGCAGCCTCCGCTTTGTTTTGTTTTGTTTTGTTTTTTTTTTGATTGGCCCGTATACCGGCATACGGGCCAATCAAAAATCACTAAACACGGAGCTTCTTGTGTTTAATGTGGAACATCGCAGTTCCGCATTAAACAGAAGTAGCTCCGTGTTTAGCGATTTTTGATTGGCCTGTATACCGGTATACGGGCCAATCAAAAAATCACAAAACAGAGCTGCTTCTGTTTAATGCGGAACTGGGATGTTCTGCATTAAACAGAAGTAGCTCCGTGTTTAGCAATTTTTGATTGGCCCGTATACCAGTATACGGGCCAATCAAAAAAATTGCAAAACAGAGCTGCTTCTGTTTGATGTGGAACTGGGATGTTCCGCATTAAACAGAAGTAGCTCCGTGTTTAGTGATGTTTGATTGGCCCGGGTCAATAAAAAGGAAAAATAAACACAGAGCTACTTTTGTTTAATGCAGAACTCTGATGTTCCGCATTAAAGACCTTTTTTTTTAGTCTTCACTTGCTGTGAAAGACTTTTTTTTTTTAGCTGTCCCTACCTGGCCAGTCGGAAATCTGGCAACCCTGGGTGCGGTGCAAGTGTTTGCCTTCTCCTTTTGACTGTCTAGGCCAGTCTTTGGTGAAGAGAGCTTTGCTTTTCCAGTTTGGCTATATAAGTGCATCTCTCACCGGTCGTAGTGTTGGGTGGTAGGAGGAGAGGGTTGTCTGTGTACATGAGGCAACTGCTGCATTGTCCCAAGATGCCCAGATTCATCAGGTAGACAGGAGAAAACACCGGGAGCTGACCTTTAGACATGCCTAAATAGGTGCGTATTTATTAAGTACTCAAAACTGTTTTCCTCTAGACAAGTGAGGAAAGTTGAGTGCTGTAGTAATTTGTAACTTATTTAGTGCTTACAATGAGTTCTGAACAAGTGCTGAGCTCAAAGAAACAGATCTGAATGCTAAAACTAAAAAGCTGGCTAGCTGCAATGGAAATTTTGAAGAACAGACTTTATGGCGCCAGGAATAGTTTAACCCCAGTTAAGTGGGGGGGGGGGCTTAGGAGCTTACAAACAGTCCTGGACACAGCAAATCCATATCTGGACAAGACCTGCTACAGGAAAGACGGGAAGCAAGCTTAGAATTTTTTTTCCAGTAAAAGTGGAAATGGAGAAAGCTGGAACAGAAGTTAATTCAACGTTAAGAATCTGAGTGGGTTGGCCTTTACAAATGTTCTCTATTAGGTTGAGTGAACTAATGACACTAGACTGGGAGGAGTCAGATCAAATATACAGTATGGGCAGGCAACTGCAAAACCATCAAGTATAAGAACACACACTAGGGAGGGTGAGTGGGAAAAATTACAGTTCCTAGTTCCTAGCTGTAGCCACTAAATGAAAGTTTTAAACAGATCAAGGAGCAGACTCTAGAGAATGCTTTTAACTGTAAACAGACAATTATAGTAATGCACACTATCACAGTTCCTAGCTGTAGAACACAGAAACCTTAAAAAATCAAAAATGCACAGAAAAGCTCAGCTAGAGCACTCACAAACAGAAATACAACTCTCAGTATGAAAAAGCAGTTTACAGTTAAGTAATTCAGTAAACATGCAATTAGAGTAATGAAACAGTGTCTAGCAATGAAAATACAGTTAAAACAGTATAACACAGTACATAAATGCAGTGAAACAATAAAGAAAAGCTTTATAACAGTGCAGAATGTAGTAGATCAACTGTATAGCACAATTATAAGCATTTCAGAAGTGCAGTTCAGTGAAATAAGTGTAAGAAATAACGTATCCTGCTCTTGAAATCTTAAGGAATTTCCACTTATGCAATGCAATCGAGAGCCTGAGCAATACAAGCACAGTCTTTATAAGAAACAGGGTTTATATACCAGTAAGAATGGAAGAGTTGTAAGATCAAATTACTACTCAGCCTCTGCTATTACCCAATCACTCGTACTACAGAAGGTCAGGAGGCCTTGTTACTCTTAATAATAATGAAGACAATCAGTAGAAAATGGCTGCCAGAAACACAGGAAACTCAAACAAAACTACCAGCCTAGACAATAGGCCTCTATCAAGACTATGCTACATGAGCAGAATACAGCAACCTCACTTTAGAAACATAGAAAGAACACCCACAAAGAGAAAATGCAAGTCTCACTTCAGAATGAAGTATACCTTATAAAGTTAGTACTCTCTGTGTCAAAAACATCATCTCCATATACCTTACAAATCTTGGGCCAAGAACTATTTAATGACGTATATTAACTTCCTGTGCATTACTTACCCCTAAAGTAATCAGATTTGTTATCCCTTCTCTCATTTCTGTTATTTCATTTATACTTATTAAGGTCCTTAAATCTCACTGGGTGAGGCCTCTGTGGAGAACATGAATTATTTTTCTGCTTTGGACCATCCCTGTTTTCCCTGACTATATTTACTTTTCACCTTATTTAACAGTTGCAGAGGATTTGATTTAAAGATATACAGTGTCTGTTTTATACAGAGAACATTGTGACATCTTTGATGTGGTATCCATGATGTATCTTAAGTACACTTCCATCACCACTGTGATTAATACTGAAATGTTTGATAGCAAGATTCACAGATGAACAATTTCTAATGTCACACAGGTATTCAAGAATACATACAATCACTTTCCAGAATGTTTGTTCAACATAATACAAATTACAGGCTCAGTGTAATGAACACATGACCTGGTTTGTGTGGCTTTTCAGGTCCACTCTATTCACACATCTCTTGTCCATTAATATAAAGCACTTCTGAGGCATCACATAAACAAATGATATACATCCAGGGCACAGCTCCAAATCAAAGGTGTGGTTTACTATATTAGAGCCATACAAAAACAGGGAGCATCAGCCTCTCTATAAAGCTTAAAGAATTCCTGTAAGTAACCTCAGACTAAGGTTTAAGGGTTCTGGATAAAACCTCATTCATATGAAAATTAATTTCAATATTTTTCTGACTATCATAGAGACTCTCTACATAAATAGGGCATATCTTGTAAGTAATGCACCTCCTGTCTGTTATCACGTCTCCTTTGATGATCATAGTGCCTTTGCTCCAATAATTATACTTTAGACAATTACTGCTTTATGAAGGATCTCTTACAATTGATCCATCTGATAATCCCTGGCCTATAATTTGTCTGTCCTGAGCTATCCTATGGAATTCTGCATCATCTGAGTAGATCTTGTATGCACTTTGAAGCTCACCATAAGGAAGAGACTCAATCAGGTGTTAAGAAGGCTGTGAGGCCAAGGCACTAATCTCAGTGTAAGAAATAAAGGCTTGTTTGTTTTATCCACACACAGTTTATTGTGTTTCTATAACATAATCAAATATTTAATTTTCTCTGAGGTTGTACAACTCAAAATTAGAATACATAATTAGTGGCAGTATGGTGGTGTATCTTTTTTATTTTATTTTTGTTTGTCAGGCTCATGTTTTGTATTTGCTTTCATATACGTATTTTACCAATGTATCCTGCTCAGGTGTTGGTAGTGCAGGGTTTGCTAACAGCCAATGTAGTTTAGCCACAATGGTCAAGAAAGAATGACCAAGTAAAGCCAGCCATGTCTAAACTTGAATTACCTCTGCATGAATGTGACATACTGCTATATTCAATGGCATTGTTTATAAAAGAAGCCAACACAACAACTATGTGGTCGAGCCACATATGGAAATAAGGTACATAAGGAATGCAAACATCCAGGAAGTTATGAAAAGAGAAAAAAAGGAGCGCAAGAAGAAATAGGAGATAGAAAGGACTGATCAGACAGAGAGGGAGTACTGGCTGTCTAACAAAGAGGCTAAGACACCAGTTACAATAGTAAAGAAGAAGGAATCAGAAAAATTCTATTAGCTTCTGAAAAGTGACTCAACAGATGGAAAAATGATCAGATTGTAAGGCAATGACAGAAAGATAAAGAAAGTAGTCAGCAGACACCGTTTGTAAGGGATATCACAACAATATGCTCACTGGTTTACAGCATATCAGGGGCAGATGAAAGGAATATGTCGAGAAGATTGTGAATGAAGAAGCTGTATTACGACATGCACAGCCTACACTGAAAAAGGAAGGAGAACCTCTTCTAGAAATACAAAGTATACTTAGGAAGTCATGGAAAATGTCAGTTATGAAAAAGCCACAGCAGATATGAAGATGATGTTTGGAGCACTAGGAAGAAATTATCCAGTTGTTTTGTGCTTTAGGGAAGCATTTTAGCACCAGTGCACAAAACTATAGGAGATATTCACAAGTTCAGAAAGTAAAGAGATGTCATACTCCTATCACACTGTATGAAAGAGCTGGAGAGCATGACTGATAAATGAATACACAGAGTAGCAGAACATAAGGTGGGAGATGAGCAGATCAGGTTCAGATCAGGATATGATACAACATACCTGATATTTATAGTGAGACAGATACTGAAGAAGAAGCTGGAGATGATGGAGGAGTCCAACTGGGCATTCCTACACTTGGAAAATGCATGTGACAAGGGTCCAGCAAAACTCATTTGGTTAGTCCTGCAGTGGTTTAAATCCCAGAACCACTGCTAAAATTAGTGCAGTCTATGTGCAGGGACCCAATGACAAAAATACAAACAGTGTTTCAATTTATAGTACGGCTCCCAATTGGACTGGGGGTGCATAAGAGCTCATCTCTGGACCCATAGAGTATATCTGCAAACAAGCCAGAGGGGAGAGATTAACAAATTTGCCATGTGCATATGATATGGTTCTACAAGCAGACTAAGCATGAACATCAGCAAATTATAGGGGAATGGAATACAAAAATGAAGGCAAATAGCATGAAACTAAGTACAGGCAAGACCGTTGTCACGGTAACAAATGGGAGAGTCAGAAGAAGCTTAAATTGTAGATAGAAGGGAAAACAGTTGAACAGGTTAAAAGAGTCGCATATCTGGGAGATGTGGCTGAGGAGACGGGGAAACATGAATGAGGAGGACAAAGTTAGAATAAGACGTACTGTAGCCAACTGGCCAAGCCAAGGATAATATGCAACAGGGAAATGCCAAAGAGGAGGGGGGACCTATAGGTTGCAAGAATATGGTATGAGACCCTGTTTATAGTGAGTTGTACATGTAGGAGTTCCAGTGGGTCATAGATGTCAACTAGCCTGGATGTGAGACTGTTTTTAATATAGACTGAGACTTCTCCACCTTTAGTTACTTCCTGTGCAGTAGCTGGTCTAAAGGTGCCAAATGCATTATAACCTTGCACTGCCAGAGTACTCTCCATGACTTTAAACCATGCTTCCATTACTACAGAGATGTCTGCACTCTCCAGGGAAAGGAAGACTTGCAGGGAGTGGTTTCTTGTTAAGACGTCTAGCATTGAGGAGTACTACCTTCAGTTATTCCTTTGTAGGTTAAGTTAAGTTAGAAGGTTGATCAGTTTGGCATTAACTAAAAAAAGACACTGTGGGGGTGAAAAAAGTCTGTCAATATCGAAAGCCTGGAGGGGTTAAGTGCAGGCTCTCCATGGCAAAGCAATGTGGCCTGTCAACCATGTTCTCCCAGGCTGTCAAATACTGTACCCCCTTGGAATGACACCAGAAGCTAAGCCAATTGTTAAAATCAATCATTTTCTCTTGGTAATATGGCTTTATCCTTGGAGAAAGTAGTATGCTGCCCAGTGCTAGGCTCATACTTGCCTGAGACACACAATCAGTGAGCTCGATTGTGTCTTGCTTCATATTGTCAAGGGAGGTGCATCTCATGTCATTAACACCCACATGGACTGTGCTTTGGACATTGTAGGTTATAAAGCTAAGGGTTGTGCAACTGCAAAACTTAAATAGCAGCAGAGATTTGCTAAAAAAACACACATAAACAAGCCCTGTGGTCAACAATGGCACTTTCTTCTTTCCCTTACACAATCCCATGTCAGAAAATGATTCGGGTTCTCTTTATTTTCACTTAAGTGGAACCAATGCAGTTCTAACTAAAGACTGCAAAAAAGGTCAAAAATGGAAGTTGTTCAACACAAAAACACACAGGGCCAGATTCATGAAGGCTTGCATGGAGTCTAAGAGTAGTGTAAGATGTCAGACAGGCAATATGTCTGCCGAGCGATTCAGCAATAGCCGGCAAGGGTGTGCATGAGAGCTCCTAAAACTACTCATGCACGGACAGTGTTATGGTATGCAAATTACCTAATTTGCTGCTGAAAGCTATGCAAATGAGGTAAATTTGTGATCCAGGAAACACTAACCTGTCCGTGGAAGAATAGTGTTATTTGCAGAAATGTACTCCGTTGGTAACGGAGTACTGTTCTGCAAATAGCTAAACGGAGCTATGACAGCTCCAAATAAAGGATGCATCCAGTTGAGGAAGCATGCCAATGGCCAAATATAAGGCCCTTGACATTTTTATATGTTGAAAATTAATAAAAATGATTTTTTCCCCTGATCTCCAATGTTTAAGCATAGCACAGCGCCGCGCAAACGCGCAGTGCTTTAAAATCCAGAAAATAATAAAAAAATAGCCAAAAATAGGCATTTTTAATAAAAAGCTTATTCTGCCATGCAGGTGAATGGCAGGCAGAAGACAACATGGCTACTGAGTAGTGGTTGCTAAGGGGAAGCTCAGTTTGAGAGATGTAACCAAGCATTAGTAGGCAATCCTATGCAAATGAGGATAAGGATAGTGAATTCCAATTTTCCCTGGCATGTGAGCCATGTCCCTAGAGTGTAAGTGTAGGAGTAGGCGAGTAGTAGAGTTGAAGATAGGTGACATCATGAGGGGGTATGTCTGAAAGACTGTAAGCTTATTGGAGCAGAGTGGCTTGTGTTTGCCCTGAGTTGCTCAGGATTGCAAGAGGCATGTCTACAGTTGTCCTAGCTGCAAACAAGAAACCAAAGGTGTACACCGTGGATATATCTGAAATTTCTTGCAAATGTGCTTACACCATGTGCGCACATTTGCATGCCTGTAAGCCAATGTAAGATTGTGCATGCACGTGTGCACCCATCTTAGCCTGTGTAAGCCCGTGTAAACCTGTGTGCACCTTTGTGCACGTGTTTGCGCTTGTTTGCATGGCACTGCCCCTTGTGGAAACAGAAAGGGAAAAGGAAGGAAAAGAAGTAGTAGAAAGTTAACCTAGGAGAACTAGCAGAGCTGTCAGGTGAAATAAATCAGAATCAGCCAATTACACAGGCAGTTCACTAGTCCAGCCCAGCCCAGCACTTAAAACTCTGCAAACAACATTCCCCCATGTTTTTCTCAAGAACACTGCAACACTGCAGTATACAAAGAGTGAAAACTGAAAAAGCTTAACTCAGACAAAAAATGTTAGGGGCTGCCATTGCTATCATAAGCCAACATGTGCAAGATGCTGAGGGTGGTGCCATTGCGAATGCTGCTGAGCAACCCACAGTGAGGAGATGGAGAAGAGTGTACAGACCCAGGGTAACCTACCAGGGGCTACATGAGCTGGAGATAGTGGAGTGCTATAGAGTGGACAGAGACCTCCTGCAGCAAATTGTTGAGCTGTGCAGGCCACGCCTCACACACAGAACCAACAGAGGGGAACCCATCCCAGTGGAAACCAAGGTATGTGTTGGCCTAAGAATACTAGCAACAGGTACCTTCCAGAGACCAACTGGTGATATGATGGGGATTTCACAGGCATCAGCATCCAGGGTACTGCATCAGTTCCTGAATGCCATGTCAACACATGTCGGTGATCATGTATATTTCCCCAATTCCTGTGAAGCATTGGCCAGCAATATGCGTTTTTTCCAGAAAATAGTGGAATACCCTGAGGTAGTGGGTGCAATAGACTGCATGCACATACACATCAAAGCACCAGCTGGTGAGCAGGGTAGGGCCTACATCAACTGCAAGGGCTTCCCCTCCATCAACTGCCAGGTTGTGTGCGATGCCCAGGGCATAATACTGAATGTGAGTGCTGGCTGCCCTGGAAGCTACCACGATTCCCATATCTGGCATCTGACACAGCTATACCAGACATTTGCCAATGGGGACATCCCTAACGGTCACCTAGTGGGGGATGCTGGATATGCAGTGGAGCAATGGCTGATGACACCCATCAGAAATGCACACACACCTGAACAAAAACTCCATAATGAGGCACATGCACAAACACAAAATGTAATCAAACATGTGTTTGGGATGCTCAAGTCACGGTTCCGGTGCCTGGACACATCTGGTGAAGCCTTGCGGTACTCACCAACTACATGCACCCAAATTGTCATGGTATGTGCCATGCTACACAATATGATCCTGTGAAAACAGCTGCAGCAGGAACAGCATGGGGCAGGGTGAAACAGCCCCCCACCATTGCCAAGGCCATCACAGGCAGAGCGTGACTCAGAGGAGGAACAACCTGAGCCTGCCCCAGTAGGCAGAAGGAGGCGTGCCCGGTATGTCTTGGCCTTGGAAAAGAGGCAACGCATAGTACATACACTGGCTCAGTAGGAACCCTGGAAATGATACTTCTCTCTGACTTGCACATAAAATAAAAGGGATGCCTAACTTGACACTACTTGTTTTCAAACATGTATAGGGAGTGTACTATGTGCATCCGACATAGGCAGCCCTGCAGCACCACCTGAGGCATGATTGCCATGTTTTAAGCAATATAAAGCAGTGCTAAGCAGCTTTTACCACTATTTAGTATATGTAAACAAAATTTCCCACGCTAACTAGCACAACGTAGGGCAACGTTGAGCAATGTTGGGCAAGGTCGGGCAAAGTCGGGCAAAGTTGAGCAAAGTCAGTTAAACATGCTCATATTTGCTTTACTGTTCCTTAAGCAGTCTGGTCTGCCCAGCATCAAAATAAAAAGCAGTGACAGGGCTCGAACCCAGGATAGTGTGCACTATAGTCACAGTGCTGAACCAGTAAGCCATGACAGCATTTCACTGGCACAGACACAGCAGGACAATTGTACACTAATGCAAACACAAAGAAATTCTGTATCATGCCCCGAAAGAGGCATATGGGTAACCTCCCCCACAGGCCTGCATGCATGCAGACAGAGAACACCAGGCCAGGCGGTGTGATGTGGGTTGGGTAGGCTATGAAGTTGCAATCTAATATACATGACATTGGATGCTAAGATCTGTAGTACAGTAGTATGCCTCAAGCCAGTACGATAGGCATCAGTACAGACTGAAATGGTGTACCTTACATAGCAGTGCAGGCCTATCAAATGTGTATAAGTGTTAGATGAACCCCTCATCCTATGTACACTCACAGTAACAATCAGGTGTACCCCCGGGTAGAAATGTACAAAGAATACCTGTCCCCCTGTATGTAGAAATGTTGATAAGTCTATGCAAAGTGTCTCATGGAAGCCCTGCAGGCACAGCATGATCCCTGTTGATTTATGACACAAAGGTGAGCCCTGCAGTAAAAATACAACTTGATTTTCCACACACATATAGTATAAATATCTATACCAGGCGTGCTCACACACTTCAACAAATGTAGTGAATTTCAGTCAGCAACATACTGAAAGGTCATACTGGGCATGCTCACACACTTGAACAAATGAAGCAAATGTCAGGCAACAACATAATGAAAGGTCAAAGAAGAGCGATAAACCTGCAATCAGTATCATGAATAAACAATGTGCACTCCAAACATTATCCAATCCATGTTCTGGCAAAATAATCTGTGAAGGAGTCCATAGAGAATCATGATGCTTCCTTCCGCTATGTCATAAATAGCAATGTACACTCATAAATGTCCTGAGTCAGTGCAAACTGTAAATGACTGACATTGCCAACATCCTGTCAGACAGGCTCATACATACATACCCCCCTCTCACTGACAAAAGGCCCTATCATCATACCTGGAGATTGTGCAAGCACAGAATGGGTAAGCAGCTCCTTCCAAACCTGAAAACATGGCATCTATGGGATTACATTGTTTCCCTAGCTGTGTCATAAGTGAACTCCAGAACAAACAGACCCTGCACCTGAACAGTCTGTTGAGCCTCACCCTCTGTACAGAATATGAAACTGATGAATGTGTTACAGCAACGTTTGGCACACTCCACAAATGTTGGTGCACAACAGACCAAGGGAACTATTGTCTTATAAGCCTATTAAGCCTGATCTGCAAGGCCATGGAGTCCATCATGATGGAACTCATAAACAGAGCTATTGGGAGCCTACAAATACCCAACCCTACCAATTCTGGTTTGGTCAGGGGCAGATCATGGTTCCCAAACCTGCTAGACTGTTTTCAAGGCAGTCACCCAGGACATACATCAATGAAATGAGCTACACACATCCCACATAGACCTTGAAAAGCCCTTTTCCAACATCCCAGACACGTCGTATCCACAAAATCAACAACCTGTGCATAAATATGTATGTCATCTGATGGATTGCCAACTGGGGCACAAATAGATCACACAAGGTAAGAATTGTGGTCTCCTGTTCAAGCTGGTAACAACTGCTGTCCCCCATGGCTCAGTCCTGGGACCCCTCCTGTCTGGTGTATACTTTTCAGAAATACAGTCAAACACACAAGGGCTATGTTTACCAAGTTTGTGGATGACTGCAAAAAAGTTGTCATAATCGATGTTTGGGACAACAGAGACAACCTTAAAAGGGTCTCTGTCAGACAGATGTGGTGTCAAAGTTATGGCCTCGAGCTACAGTCATACAAATACCACATAGGTGCCAACACCCTAAATATGGAGGTGATAATAAGGGATCTATGGACACATGTGGATAGTCATCTCTACTTCCAGAAACACATTCACAAAGTGGTCAGACAATCATACTATGTGTTCGCACAAACTGCCAAGGTCTTTGCATGTAGGTCAAAGGAGGTTCCCTCTACTCTTCAGTCATCAGACCCGTCAGAGAGTACCACAACACACTTGCGATGAATCTGACTAGGCACCTTCAGCAGCTGGAAAGACCACTGAAGTACCTCAACAAGAGGATTACTGGCCTCAAACAGTTGCCCCATGCAACAAGACTGAATTTAACTCAATCTCTACTCTGTTGCATACTGTCTACTCAGGAGATCTCTGCTCAACAGACAGGTCCATGTCATGGCAACACTCACATCTGCTCTGAGTTACAGCTCAATGGCACTAAATATACAGACCCAACTGATATTGACAACATACTGGCAGATAGGATCAGTGCTAACTTTACCCCCCTCTCACCCATGAAAGAGCACATCTCTATAACGGAAGACTGCAAAGTTGCTGTCATCACGGCTGCAGAGGTAAAAATCACTCTCCAAAGCCAGTATCACAGCATCCATGGGACCAGATAACTTCCCAGGCTGTGTTCTACACAAACTATAGAATGAACAGGCACCACACCGACATACCATGTTCAGTCATAGCCTCACCTCAGGCATTGTGCCTGCTGAATGGTGCACAGCGATGGTTATCCCACTACACAAGGATGGAGACACCACAGACCTCAGGAACTAGCGCCCCATTAGCCTGATGAGCCTGCTCTGTAAGGCCATGGAATGTATCATCATACAACTTATAAAAAAATACATTGATAATCTCCAAACTCTGGACCACAACCATGTTGGGTTTGTAAAATGCAGATCATGTCTCCTAAACCTGATAGATGACATTGAAGCAGTCACCCGTACCGTAGACAAGGGTAAGGTGGTTTGCACAGCCTATGTAGATCTTACCACGGCTTTTGATACCATCCCCCACTCTGGAATTATAGATAAACCCACTAAACTTGGTATAAATTGCTATGTCACAAGATGGGTTGCCAACTTGCTCACTGACAGAACACACACCCTGTGAAAGTAGCAGACTCCAAGTATGACTTTGGACCAGTGATGAGTGCAGTACCATAGGGTTCAGTCCTGGGTCCTGTCCTGTTTTGTATCTACTTCCCTGAAGTAAACTTTAACATGGAAGGTCTGTGGCTAATGAAGTTTCCAGATGACTGCAAACTAGGAGCCATGATTGTAAATACTAAAGATGTGGACATCCTACAAAAGGGCCTCACTGAGACAGATGCCTGGTGTCAAAGCCATGGCCTCAAGCTCAATGCCAAAAAGTGCATTGTCATCCCCTTTGGTAAAAACTCTGCAGCCATGAACTACAACATAGGTGGTAGTATACTTAACACTGAAAGTGTGATAAGAGACCTTGGGTCACAGATGGACAGTGGACACACCTGTGATAATCACATCCCCACAGTAGTCAGGAAATCCTTCTACGTGGCATACTTCATCACAAAAGGTGTCTTATGCAGAATAGAAGAGGACATTGTTCCTCTCTACTCATCACTCACTAGATCCATAATAGAGTACAATGCCCCTTTTGCTATGTACCTCACAAGACCTACAACAACTGGAACGCCTGCAGAAATACCTCACAAAGAGCATTAGTGGCCTGAAATACATGCCATACACAGACTGTCTCAAAATGCTCCAGCTGTACTCTCTCGCATATCGCCTACTCAGAGGTGATCTCTGCCTAACATACAAAGCTATGTCAAAAACAGAGCTGTTGGACATGCTCCGCGTAAAACACTCACAATCCCTCTGATCTTCGGCCCCAAAACCCAAAGTGAAATACAAAAGGAAGGGGTGTATCCATTTACCTTATGGATACCCACACCTTCAGGTTAGTGGCATAGCATGAGGCCTTGGAGACCATGCAAGTGCAACTAACATTGGCCAAAGCTGCTTATCAGATTGTAGCCTGCTACAGATCACCTACCTTGTCTCAGGAACCTCACTCAGTATTCCTAAGAACAGTGGAAAATATAAAGGTTCTATCAAAAACCATTATATGAGCAGATTACAACTACCCAAACATTGAGTGGGAGAATTACTCATGTACAACGTCCTTTGCCCAATGTTTCCTAGAGTT
The DNA here is from genome assembly GCF_019279795.1 of Protopterus annectens. NCBI lineage: Eukaryota > Metazoa > Chordata > Ceratodontiformes > Protopteridae > Protopterus > Protopterus annectens. The sequence goes on from NC_056738.1 coordinate 458,440,094, forward strand.
TAAAAACTCAAACGCCCTGGAACAGCTGGTCACCATGCCCACTAGAGGTGACAACATACTGGACCTGATCATCACCAACATGGGGTACCAGTGTTCCACAACAGAGATAAACCCCTTGCTGGTAATATCAGATCATAAAGTAATCACACTGGACATCCACATCCCACCCCTCGAGTCAAGGAAACCACTGTGAAGACATTCTCAAAAGCAAACTGCACACTTCCCAAGACCAATGTGGAAAGTTCCAAAGCCCCCTTGCCATAGGATAATGCTATACAATCTTCCAAATCATTTACAAGTGCATTCTATGAGCATCTACAGGGATGCATGGATTGAGACATCCCAAATAAAACCAAGATGCACTCCTCCAAACATAAGAAACCAATCTGGTGGTCATCACCCATAAATAAGCTATACAACAGAAGGAGGAAACGAACACATGATATAGCAAACTACACAAAAGGAAAGGCATCACTGATCATTATTAGGAAGAAACAATGATTGCCCATAAAATAATCCAAGGCCAGTTTCTAAAGACAAATCGCCAAGGAATGTAAGAATAACAACCAAAAAGCTTTTGTTAGCTATACCAAACATTTAGGTGGCAACTCTCAAATATGCTGTCAGCTACTTCAAAATGGCAAAAAATACACTGAACCAACTTACATTGCCCACATCTTGGGGGACAAGTTGAGTGCAAACTCCCCCCATCACCCCCAAAATGGCCTGTGTCCATCCCAGAAGAATGCAGAGCAACAGACCTCATGGACATGCATGTAAAAACAGCCCTCTCCAAAGCTAAGAACACAGCATCAATGGGACTGGATGGTGTCCCAGGCTGCGACTTACACCAGCCCCAAAAGGAACTACACCCTTACCTACATTCACTGTCCCGCTCAACCTTACCACAGGCTATGTACCCAAAGAATGGCATACAGCAACAGTCATCCAGCTCCACAAAGGGGGTGCCACAACAGAACCTGGAAACCATTGCCCTATAGGCCTACTCAGCCTGGTCTGCAAAGCTATGGAGCAAATTATCATGGAACCCATGAACAGAAACATTGGGGATCTCCACACACTGGACTCTACCCAACTTGGCTTTGTTAAAGGCAGATCCTGCCTCCTACACCTAGTTGACTTATTTGAAACAGTTACCAAGGACATAGATGGAGGTGAAGGTAGTCCACACAGCCCACCTAGACCTCACTAAGGCCTTTCGACACCATTCCCCACTCTGGCATCATGGACAAGCTTACCAGCTTGAACATTAACAGCTATGTCACAGGATGGGTGGCCAACTGGCTCACAGATCAAACACACATGTTCAGAGTTGCTGGTGCCATGTCCAACTCTAAACCAGTCACAAATGGCATCCCACAGGTCTTGGTCCTCGGACCCCACCTGTTCAGTAGATACTGCTCAGAGTTACAGGCAAGCACGGGAGGAGTATGGCTGAACAAGTTTGCAGATGACTGCTAACTGTGGTCCATAATCGACTCTATGGCTGACACAGACATCCTCCAGAAGGGACTTACAAAGACAGATACCTGGTGTCAAAACAATGCCCTCAAGCAGAATGCCAAAGAATGTATAGTCATCCCCTTTGGATAAAACAAAGTGCACACAAATTACCACATAGGTGGTAATCCAGTATGTACAGAGAATGTAAGTATGGCCCTGGTGATACAGGTAGATAATAAATTCTCCTTTTATGATCACATTGCCAAAGTGTTTAGAAATTCCTTCTATGTAGCCCACCTTGTCTAGTCTGATGATGTCACCATCCTACAAATATACCTGTGGAAATAAGAGCTCCCAGTAATGTGTATAGTGCCTCATGTAAATGCATACTGCTCTAATATCATGAAGTAGTTAGGGAGGGGTTTGAATCCTGCACTTGACAACTGTATGAGTGTGTGTGTGTGTTTGTTTGTATCTCCTTGGAGAAGATCAACCTTTTTGGAGACTACTACTACAACACCTTAAAAGTGGTATCCTTATCTTTGTCAAGTCTGATGATGTCACCATCCTACAAGTATACCTATGGAAAAGAGAATGCCCAGTAATGTGTCTAGCACATCATGTTAGTGCGTACTCCTCTAGTATCTTAAATTAGTTAGGTAGGGGTTTGAATCCTGCACTTGATAACTGTAAGAGAGTGTGTGTGCATCTCCTTGGAGAGCAGCAACCTTTTTGGAGACTACTACAACACCTTAAAAGTGGTATGCTCATCTTTGTCACGTCTGATGATGTCACCATCCTACAAATATACCTGTAGAAATGATAGCTCCCAGTAATGTACACAGCACATTGTGTTAATGTGTACTGCTCTAGTGTCATAAAATAGTTAGGTAGGGATTTGAATCCTGCACTTGACAACTGTATGAGCGTGTGTGTGTATGTCCTTGGAGAGGCGCAACCATTTTGGAGACTACTACAACACCTTAAAAGTGGTATACTCATCTTTGTCAAGTCTGATGATGTCACCATCCTACAAATATACCTGTGGAAAAGAGAGCTCCTAGTAATGTGTATAGCACGTCGTGTTAGTGTGTACTGCTCTAGTATCATAAAATAGTTAGGTAGGGGTTTGAATCGTGCACTTCACAACTATATGAGAGTGAGTGTGTAAATCTCCTTGTAGAGGAGCAGCCTTTTTAGAGACAACTGCAACACCTTAAAAGTGGTATACTCATCTTTGACAAGTCTCATGATGTCACCATCCTACAAATATACCTGTGGAAAAAAGAGCTCCAAGTAATGTGTATAGCATGTCGTGTTAATGTGTACTGCTGTAGTATCATAAAGTAGTTAGGTAGGGGGTTGAATCCTGCACTTCGTGAGTGTATGTGTGTGATACAGTTGGTCAATGTGTTGTGGGTTTTGCTTTTACTACTGTATGACATATCACAATGACAACAGTATGTGCACTGCACATGTCAGGTAGCTGTGTGGTAAATACATATACGTACATGTGACCTCAATTATTTCATAGGTGGGAACCCTGCTTTCTCCGTGAACACATCTGTTATCTTGGCCAGAGTGTGCTGCTGCTTTCCAGACCTTAGGTTACATCTGTACGCTTGTGACAAGCCCAGCCACTGCAGCAATCCCTGGCCTAGGTCATCCGTGTCACACACACTCATTACAGTTTCTATTGAACAGTATGAGTGAGGGTGTATGTCTGAGGTATATTTCAGACCTGTTCAAACGCAGCAAAGTCTGTCAATGATGACTATTCATTATAGGTGTACAACAGCCTTTGTGGATATGCACGGAGACCCCTTATTGCTTATGTGATTCACAGAGGGATTTCATAATAACTTTGTAATTGTGATTACCAAAGGAGAGATGATGTAACACTTGGCTGTATGTACACATCGGTACCTGTTCAACATGTTGGGGACTACTACCTATATGGTACTGTGGGGATACTATGTTTTGTAAAGGTGGATGACTATGCTTTAGTTGGCTTATAGCTTTACAGCATGGGTTTGACAACAGGTGGAGGATGTGTGTGTCATCTGGAGAATGCATTATAGGCCACAGTATGCATGTCTGGACGTGGACTGACATATCCCTACTGTGTTTGCTTGTACCTAAGAGAGCTATATGCCAAACAGGAGTGGTCCCAGGAATGGGTGCAGGTGAATACCACTGGTTACTGGCATAGTATAGTACGTGAAGGATCCAAATGTTATTGTGTGTCCTACATCTGTGTGTCAGTTGCCAAGACATCATCTAATGATTGTTTATGGCCAGGCTGTTGAGGTTATGTATACTACCAGAATGCAAACCAATGACAGATAGTAACAGTATCACCCACAGCACAGTGTCAAACCATGTCATACACGTGTACCCAACTTCCAAAATGTGTGTAGGACAATGCATACTGGCCACCAATAGAAACTATGGAGTGTTAACACTGTGTAATACAGGGCATGTCACCCTGTCCATGTGTCCACTATGCATGTACATGCAGACAGTGCACCTCCACCATGTTCACAAATGTACACCTGCAAATCTGTGCTGCACACATCCCACATGTACTGTCCACTCTCTAACACATGCTGCCAATACTACACACATCAGCCAAGTGGCACATGGGTGGACAATACATTATTGGAATTAACACTGGTGTAAACAATAATACATTGACAATCATAGCTTTAATGCATCATGCCTGCTCAGCTACACCTTCAAGGATATCATTACACTTTACTGCTGACAACATGCTAACACTGCTATACTGCTATAAAGTCACAGTGTGCATCAGCACCATGTTAGCCTGTTCCTGCATCAATGTTACAGATGACAGGAGGTGGCACAGGTTTCGTCATATGCACAGGGTGTGTTGTTGGTTTGCCAGAGGCCTACATTGAGCCATACAATCAACATGTATGTGTGTGTATATGTGTGTGTGTGTGTGTGTGTGTGTGTGTGTGTGTGTGTGTGTGTTGGCCAAGAGTACTGGTATGGGCCAATGTTGATGTAATGTGTGCATGTATGTGTTAGCCCTAGGTGTCTGGTTTATGTGTGTATGTGTCTGCATGCACACAGTTCTACCATGTGGCTGCCATATTCAGGGATTTGTGGGATAGCCACAGACTGTACCTGCCAGGCTTTACAGATCACCATCTCTGGCCATGGATATGGTACCTGTGCCTGGCAGGGGTGCTACTGACAGTATCAGGTATTAAGCCAGACTGGGTACTATCCTCAGAGGTAGACATATGTACACTGAACCCAGGTCCCTGCTGGGACTGGCCAGAGCCACGTGCATGTGGTCTTCCAGGACAGTCTATGGACAGCCCACCCCCAACATTGCTGGGGCTGGTACTGGCACTACGGGAGCGGCTATGACTTGAGGGACATCCACGGCGACTGCCAGCTGCTGATGTTGCTGGCATGCATCCAAGTTGACATCTCAACTGTCCTGCACTGTCCTGACACATGGACATGACATTGCGGAGGACATCTAATGTCTCACCCCAACGTCTATCAGTGACCTCAGTGTAATTACGGATGGCACCTGCTAGGTCATGGATACTGTCATTTAAAGTGGTGTTATGTGCCCTCTGTGCCTTTAGTCCCTGTCTGGTGTACCATTCCATACATGCCTCTATGACAGCCTGGAACATGCATGAGGTTGTAAGACCTGTGGCACATCTGCCAGGGGCATGATGACCAGCAGTGCTCTGACGAGAACCCCTGGATGTCTGCCTATGTGGTACTATTCCAGACATCTGGGTATGGCTGCTGTGTCCGGATGCATGTGCCATAGATACCACACTGTCCTGGCCATTGCCGACTGTACACTGTCCCTCAGCTAAGGGCATTGGTGATGATGGATGTATTGGCAGTATGACTGTGTGCATGGATGGGGTGGACACTTGTGTACCGTCGATTGGTGGCCCGACGACAGACCCTGGCAAACATCGCTGTGCCTCAACACACCTATCTTCATTATCACTATTTGTGTCAGTGACATCAGGTTCCCTGCTGCAGTGAACCAGCCCAACCTCGGCACCTGTGAGAGGAAGACAGGAAACACACTTTACGACCTGTACATGATGTCAGAACACATGAACACATGCACACATGCACACATGCACACATGAACACATGAACACATGAACACATGCACACATGCACATATGCACACATGAACAAATGCACACATGAACACATGCACACATGCACACATGAACACATGAAAACATGCACACATGCACACATGAACAAGTGCACACATGAACACATGCACACAAATACACTCTTCACTAAAGCAGACACACACACACACACACACACACACACACACACACACACACACACACACACACACACACACACACACACACACACACACCACCAGCAGTCCAGAACATACTCAATAGTGGTTGATGGTGGGGTACAGTATCACAAGCCAAACAGTCATATCACACGTGTCAGCATGCAGGACATGTTGCTCAACAGCATGCAATGCGAGTGTAGACAGTCCTTGCTAATAACAGTATACATGGATTTGATGCATGTGTGTTGTTGTTCAGTGATTTGCCTCACCCTGGAACACAATGTGTACATGGACACAACATTGCTGTGCAAGTATTACAAGCTCTTTAATGTCCTGTGCACCATCACTCACAGGTATACATACCATGGCTGGATGTGTATCTGTGTGTCACATAGATATACAGTCCCAATTAGAGCATCTGTGTCTTAAGCAGATAATTGTGGACACAGGTTTAGCTCCTGCATACTATGTATACACACAGGATGAGTGGTGCATGTATACCTGATGGAATACCATTGCTCAACATAGCCATTGTACAGTAGTTATGGTGAGTGTAGAACATATTGTGGACATGCCAGTGCCAGCCATGACATGGCATGCTACAACACAACTGCAACATTAAACATCACACATAACCAATGTGTGTCATGTGACCTATACACTCAATAGCATTAGAAGACATATATGTGTCACTTTGTGCAAATGGTGATTGCTATGCATATTGGGTATAGGTGCATATGTTTGCACACACACAACATTGAGGTGTATAGCAATGAATACTATGTGTAGTACTGTGGTTACTGTAACTGGATGGGGTGTAGTACCATGAGCTATCATCATGCAGCATCATGTGGTCACTCAAGGCTACTAATGTGTGCCAGACCGGCACCTATCATGCTGTACCTGAACTGCAGTACCATGGCTACATTCACCATTTCACAGCCAGTTGTTACATGGGTTTGTAAGGTGCCCAATAGGGAGAATTGCCTAACATGAATGTGTTGTGTGTTGAAGAGTGTCGCACCACCCTATGATAGGCCTCTACCCCTCAGGTATATGATGTATGCTGTGTGGATGACATTTGGGATACTGGAGTGTGACCTTACAGCGGGTGTCTGAATACGCCATGTGTAGCATATTAACATGTACTGCATATGACATAGTTGTGTACGTTGTGTGCATGTGCATCGACTCTGCCTATCCAATGTCCACTACAGTGTAGGCACAATTGTTTCGGATGCTCTGTGTATTGCATGTGTTTGAGGCAGCTACTCACATTACTGAGATGTGCATAGTCTCACAGCAAACATGCACAACATGCATTATGGGTAGGTGTGTTACATGTGTACATGGCCTACACCTCACCTATGACATGCACATTTTATTTGCAATAGTAAATGTAGAACACACTCACCAGCATGGGTCTGCTGCCTTGCTGTCACACCAGAGGGACCTACAAGGATATGAGACAGTTTGTCAGTGGCAATAACTGTGGCATTGCTACTGTGGGTTTGCAATCTTACAGTAGTACAATGGTTGGCAGTCACAGGCCTACAGATTATGTTCCAAATTATCAGTATTGCACATCACCAGGCTCCACATCTTCTAACTACACAGTACACATCTCACATATGCATGATCTACCAATAGAGATAACAATAGTCTACAGATATGCCATGTTACCTGCATGCTCCGTGTGAACTTGCTGGGTGGCTCCGGACTCCATGATGATACATGTCTGCTGTTGTTGTTGTTGGCCAGGAGCCACCAGGCTCAGGAGCAGCTCCTCCATTCTGGTGAGTAGGGGATGGATGTTAACCCCACCACCTGTGGCAAGCTGTTGTCTACAGACATCAGATGCATGCTGCCGGACATGTCTAAGTAAATCACTGCAGTGATGGCATACCTGCTCATATGTCCGGTTATGCATGCCTATGTCATTTACCTTACGGACAACATCTTGGCACAGTGCAGTATGCTCATGCTGGTCCTGGCTGGTTCTTGAAAAAAGCAGTGTGTAGTGCTGAACCAGACTGGTTGTTATGACGTCCTCTTCAGCAGGACTATAGCTTGGGTTGCGTTAGTGCGCCATGAACCCTGGAAGACAATGAAACAATATGTGTGAGCAAGTCATGTAGCACACAACATTCTACAGTACAGGTATCACTGAACTGCCATATATAGCAACCTATTGGCTGTCAGAGGATACACACTTTCAATACCACATAGTGCTCAACCCACAACTGCCTGACAGTGCCTGGCACGCTCTATATATTAAACCATGTTCTGCACAACAACAAAGAGAAACCACTATGTAAGACTATACAACAGTACATGGCACACTGTATGCGACACAATGCACCACCTAGCCACAGGAAGGATATATCAAGCTAATGCATAAAGAAATATGTCATCCATTGCAATGATTGTAAAGTCCAGTTACAGTATTACCAGTATACCACACTAGTTGTTGATGGCAAACCCCTGCCTAAAATATGTGCACATTTGTGAATATAGGTAGCATACTGCTGTACTAGACTATACATGTTGCTAGATACGCACTTATATCCTGTAACACACATATGACCGAGGGCATGTTACAGGCATACCCACACACACATCAGACATACATACAAGACACAAAGGTATGGCAACCCAGATGAGCTTTACGTGTGTACCATACAGTACTGTGTGTCAGTACTTACAAAACCTTATGCCTGAGGTATGTAATCTGTGAGGACTACAGGGAACACACAAAACAGTGGCTCCAAGCAATGTAGACATACACCATACTGTGCTGTTTAGGCCTACAGCTTCAGGTAGTACTACAGTTCATACAGGATTTGGATTCACCAGCAGTACCAATCAATAAGCATACATGTACTGCTTTAGCCTCCAATGGCACACCCCAGTTAACACCAAGGAACTACGTCAGACCTTATGCCATACTGCTTTTTCTGCCTAGCAATAGCATACACATCTTTTGCTGGGATCAGAGCTAGGACACAAAATACCATGACAGAAATAGTTTTCCACTAAGCTATCCCACATATACACAACTTTGACACATTCCCCAACACATTCACCATCACACTCAGTCAACCTCACATAGCAATTATTGCAACAAGTACATGTGGGTGTGTATCGGTTCATAGGTAGGTAATTGGCTATTGGCCCTAGGGCCTATAGAAGCCTAGCCAGATGGTACCCTGGCCTTTGCCACCCAAGTAATTTAATTTCATGTGCCCCTGTCAAGCAGAGCCGCAGAGGTGATTCCCTGGGTGTATTTCCTATCTCCCATCCAATCATCAAGATTATTCATGATGAGTGCTAATGAGGAGCTTTGTTTGCTATTGATAGGTAGTTTGTTCCAGAGTATGGGATGTCTCTGAGATAGGGATCTTTCCCTCCAGCATGTTCTGTTTATTGAGGTGACAAGGTTTAGGTCCCTACAACATGTAGCTCATAGGGATTTGGATCTGTTTACGTGGAGCATGCCCAACAGCTCTGTCCAATAGCTTTGTATGTTAGGCAGAGGTCATCTCTGGGTAGGCAAAATGCGACACAGTCTAGCTGTGGTTTTGTGAGACGGTCTGCATAGGGCATCTGTTTGAGGCTGGTAATACTCTTTGTGAGGTATGTCTGTGGCCTTTCCAGTTGTTGTAGATGTCTTGTGAGGTGCATACCAAAAGAGGCATTGTACTCTATAATGGGTTTTATGAGTGAGGAGTAGAGGGGAACACTGACCTCTTTTTCCCTGGATGACACACCTTTTGTGATGAGGTGTGCCACGTAGACAGATTACATGACTAGTGTGGCACTGTGATTATCAAAGGGGAGACTACTGTCCACCTGTGTCCCATGGTCTCTTATCACACTTTCGGTGTTAAGTAGACTACCACCTATGTGGTAGTTCATGGGTACAGAGTTTTTACCAAAAGGGATACCAATGCATTTTCGACATTGAGCTTGAGGCCATGGCTTTGTCACCAGGCATCTGTCGCACTAAATATGACTCTGTCTCTCTCTCTCTCTCTCTCTCTCTATATATATATATATATATATATATATATATATATATACACATACATACATATAAACATCCATTGGTGTACATATAGATATACATATAGGCACATATGCAGTCCACCTTTCATGGTGGGAATATCAATTATGCGAAGGATGTGAGGTATACAGTTATTTAATAATATTGCACAGTCTTGTGCGAAATGCATTGAAGGTGTTCTTAGCCCATGTAGCTTTAGCAGGCCTCACTGGCTGCAACACTGCAAACCTAACAAATCACACCCACAGCGTTTAACCACCACATGTCATATACCAGCACTGTATGCTGTCTTGTTTGCCACACACTACGACCTACATACAAATATGCACATAACAACCTTCACCAACATATATATGTCCACCCTTCACAAACAGTTGCAGTATGTCCCTTGCTCTATGCACATGCACAGATGTTAATATATCTGTCACATATATATATCTCCGTATGTGTGTGCCATACACACACAAGGTCCACACTGTTGTAAGTCCCTGGACCTCACGGCTGACCTTGTGGGCCTTGCTGCAACATGAACAGGTGTCACATGTGAGCACACAGTAATATTGGAGGGTGTATATATAGCTGCAAATGCTAGATTAGCATACTAGACTGGTACAACAGTTGCCAATGTTAAGCTACACGTTAATATGACCATCATGCATGTGTTAATCTGTCACATCCATGTTTATATAGCTGTATGCACTACTCCCCCAAACAGCCATTGTCCACACTACTGTACAGAACACAGACAACATAGATCAGATGTTTGACATTTAATGCTGAGCTACATATGTCACAGTTATGTCCCACTGCACAAAGCTACACACTGATTTGTCCATGGCAGTAGTTATGCAGGACAACTGTGCATAGATACGTACTGCTGCCACATATGGATGTTTCAAAGTATGTAGAGTACTCTTCAAAAACATCTACTACATGCCAGTAAATACACATCTGTTACATACCTTTCCTTTGTATGTGTTGGTAGTATTACGTTCCGTGTGTCTTTGGCTTTTTTTTTCTTTTGATGTGGGTGCCTCTCTCTCTCTCTCTCTCTCTCTCTCTCTCTCTCTCTCTCTCAATATCTGCAATGGAATGATTGCATGTATGGGCAGCAAGTACAGCCTGCTTTTATAGGTATCTGCACATGTGCATGTGATGGCCTCTGCACCAATTGGTGGCCACCATTTGGTAATTGCATGCAGCCTACTGTGTGGTAATTGCAGTACTCACTGTCATAGCAACCCAATGCTATAAATTACTAAGTCAGGTAGGTGTAGCCCTTTCAGCTTTCCAAAGTGGGGCCCATGCTTGTTTGCTGTGGACACCATTGTTTAAGTCAGAAGGTTGGTATAGTTCTTATATCTGAAGCTAGGGGTGTAGCCAGTGATTTAAATGTTGTACTCAGACCTGAATGTTGCCACTTCCAGTACACAGTTGTCAGTGTAGAATTGTACTCACCCCTACAAATGCTAACACAAGATACATGGGAGTATGTAGTTTCTTTTCTACTTATACAATTAACTGCCATACAAAAGTAGTTATTGAGATGTATTCTTTTGGCACATGAACAGTTTGTGAACTGCTATACTGTGAATATTAATGTACTCACTTCTGCACAGTTTGCACTTTTTTATTGTTGACATTAGCAGAGGATGCTCAAGAAAACTGGACAATTCCAGTACTGAGTATGCCTACCTACATCCTTGGTAGACCCTGAACACACAGGTATATTGTACATTTGGGTGGGGTTGCAGACATACAAAGAGAATTATGTATTATTGTGTGAATGTTATCTTACTGGACTTAAAGGGTTGCTGTGTACCTGTTAGTTTATCAAGGCAAGTAGTCTGTCTGCATAGCTCCCAACTGTGGACCTATCTAGATGGTAGCCAGATGTTAGCCTGTTATTCTTTGTCTGTGCAATGCACAGGTCTTTTCAGCACTGGTACAATGGCATTGTTACAGCCAGTTGCTACCAGTACATGGCTACATCCTTTGGTATTTCAGTGTTGTACTCCTACATAAGGGTATGTTTGTGGAACTCCTTCCAAAGCTATTTGCACAGTGTGTAACAGCAGAAAAGCTGATATGCCTGTGTGTTTCTGCCTCTGTCAGGCCTCTGAAACACTCAGGTACATATTTGAACAGATTCAGGGAAAGGTAGGTAAAAGTGAGGTACACCTTCAAAATAATAGAGACAGTAAATGGAGACTTCGAGAGAACCAGTGCATATGGATTACTACACCTTTTCTGAAGCACAAGTGGTGTCTAACTCTTATTTTTGTCATTATTCATTAAGTGTAATACCCCACCTTTCTGCCTAGCATCAGTACTTTTCAGAGGGATTCAGAGGGACACAGCTAACATATGTTTCAAAATCAGGGACATCCCTGAAAAGTAGTCACAGTTGGGATGTATGTCCTCTGCCCTAATCAGATATGCCACTGTTTGTCCTGCTATGATACTGTGTGTGGGTTGTAAAGTGCTGCTGTAACATTATTTCCTGCTAGAATGGTTGGTTCTCATATCACACGCATGTAATGCAATTTCACAACAACTGCTGGTAAAGTTCCACAGAACAAGTTTTGTGTTTTGGCATTCCTATTTTTCCTTTACATTCACTCATTCTGATGCATGATATATTTATTTCAGCAACAACCTGCTGTATATCTACTGTGGCTTAGTGGTACTTCATGCAGTCTAGTGTGTCCAAGGTCCGTGGTTCGAGACTGACAGAGGTGTTTTATTTTGCTGCTGAGCAGCACAAGGGCCCTGACATACAGAGTGACTAAGGCACTTTAAAGCAGTTGTAAGCAGGTTTGCGTGGGTTTGCGCGACACTTAGCAATGCTTAGCTAAGCACACACAAGCGCAAACTCGCGCAAACCCGCTAACTACTGCTTAAAAGTGCTTACTCCCGCTAACCCCATGCTCATTTCTTTGAAAGAAAAGAAAATGGGGAGATAAGAACGTGGTGAAAAAGGGGCACAAAGAGGGAAAGACAGTTGGGAAAACAGCTCAGGATGTGCAGGATGGGTGTAGGGAAGGTCCATAGCTGCCCATTTCTTTAACAGCAACAGCTGTGCATTTGCAATAAATTTGGAGGGAAATATGAAACCTTCAACCCCTGAGAGAGGGGTGAGGACAACAAAGTATATTGTACTGCCAATTAAATTACAGTTTATGTGTCCAGCGGACATGTGTGCAAAATGGGCAGCTATGTATGGGGCGTAATTCTTTTTTTGGGAGCAGATTGCCTTTTTTTTTCAGGTGAAAGTGGAATGTGGGGTAGGGAAAGTAGGTATATCTGGGGAGGTAGGTTGGGGAGGTAAACAGACAAGACAAACAAGATGCATACAAGGATGGAATATGACACACGTGGTGGGTGAACACCATTGATGGGGAAGGATGTTTGGAAATCACAAGCCCATGAGCCCACAGATGGCAACAGTGGAACTGAGATCCCCACCCATGGGCAGTCACCACTGCACCTTCACAGCCCAGAGGATGGCTGTGCTGGGGGCTGCATAGGAGGGATAAGCTCAGCCATGAGTCCCGCCACTCATGCCTTAAGCTGGCATAGAGGATCAGCGACAGAACGCTCGATTTCCCTATGCACCACAGCCCAGACCATTCGGAGGGTGATAGGTGGCCCTCCTCCTTCCATGCTTGCATGGGGGGGACAAGCCCCATCCCCTGCAGAGCTTCCACTTGAAGGTGGCACAGGATCAATGGAGGAGGAGGTCTCAGGCTGGGCACCGGACCTGCTGGTGCCAGGTGCCATCGCCAGCTGAGGTGGTACAGGTGGGTCCGTGTGTTCTATGTTTAGGAGGATTTAATAAAAACATGGGTTAGTAACAGTCAACAGCATTCTCAATTAGTTATAACAGCATGCAGAAGTATTCCCATTAACCAAACACACAAGCATTCCCACAGTTGAACAGCAATCATGACACATGCATATATAGAACAACAGTGAACATTACAACAGCATGCAGGTTTAATTGATGGCAACAGGCCACCAATATTGTGGTATTTGAACAGGGCACATGCATCAAAATAAATGCAGATATTTATAAACCAATAGGACATATGTTCCAACAAATGTTTTGAGATTAGACATACCCATTGAGGTGTGGAATTGCATTTTTTATGCACATACAGTAGGGTGGAAAAAAATAGCTCCATTAACAACTTGTATATCCATCTAGTTTGCACTACATTCCTATTAACTGCAGTTATATGTCCCCTACACGTATTATTACACTACCCAATTGTCCTTAAATTGTGAAATGGGTTTTGCTAGATCTTTATATACATGGGCTGTATCTGACATACAAACGGTCCGGGATGCAGATGTTACTGCTACATATTTTGTGAGTTACTCAGACACACTACTGCTGAGATGGTACACTGACAGCTCTACTTTCCTGTAATTATGTAGATATGTTTAGGTGAAATTATCAGTTATATGTTAACAGCTCCCTACATTTCTGCCAGCACAATGACATTTCTGGGGAACACAATACCAAGCTACTCATGTGCCAGATTAACCTGTACATGCTGGGCATGAACCAACAGTTGAAGACTGTAAATATGCTTCAAAGCTACTGGCACTCCCTTCATCCACTTTATAGGGGCCTACCCAAGTGTGTGTTAACAGCGCTTAATACAACAGTACTATTTCTATAATGCAAGAGTACAACATATTAAAGAAAATGAGACAGACACACTCCAGGAATTATACATTTATTAAAGACTTAAAACACTTTTCTAGAGGCTCTCTCATTTATTTGATATAGCAGTGCATGCAGACAACTTATTCAAGATGTATTATACCTTTATTAATGGGTTACAACACTCTTTTTAAGGCTCTCCCACTTATTTTATATAACAGTACATGCAGAGAAGTTATTCAGGACTTATTATACTTTTATTATTGGGCTACAACACTTTTTTTTTCAGGCTCTCTCACTTATTTTATATAACAATACATGCAGAATAATTACTAACCTACATGGTGGCGCAGCCTTAGCAGCCTATCTGCATAGGCTTGCTGATTCACAGCATGGACACCTGCAGCTGTGAAGTAAATGAAGTGATATTGAGACATACCTATCCATAATATAGACTACAATAGCAATTGTTACATACTTCATTCCATGGCTACCTACTGAGTAGTGGGGCATTTTCCATCCCAAGGGCCTCCTGTATCCACTGTTTCAGTCGATCCTCCTTGCATCTTTTCAGGTCTGAGTAGTGGTGTCTGACCTGCTCACCAGTCCGAGGGACGCCTGTGGCACTGGTGAGATCATGAGATAGATGGTTCCATACTTCCTCTTTGTATTGGGTGCCTTGGAACTGGCCCTGCAGGAGTCTCTCCTCATGATTATGGATGAGGAGCCAAACCATACTTTTGACTCCTCAATGCCCAAACGTTGCACTTGGAATCAAGAGCCCTCTCCAACACCGGCCATGCTGACTGCAGATGGGAGCTACAACCAGTTATGGCAAGTATTCCCATCTATGGAGCTTAAATATGCCTCATTTCCCACACTTATCTGTGATTGGCCAGTTTTGAAGAAACTCAGCTGAAAGCACACCTGCTTAGCAATGAGTAAACTTCCATTGATATGTATGTGTGTGTTGAAAGTGCGTGCATATGAAAAGCTGTCATGGCTTAGTGGTTCAGTAATGTGTTTATGGTGCACAGTATCCCGGGTTTGAGGCCTGTCATTCCCTTTTATTTTACTATGGGCCAGACCGGCTAGGAGGTGTGGCTGTGTTTAGCTGACTTTGCTCAACTTTGCCCAATGTTGCTCTACTTTGCTCTACGGTGCTCTACATTGCTCGACGTTGCCCCACGTTGCTCGACATTGTGATAGTTAGCGTAGTGCGCAGCTACACGCAAAAAATGTTCTTTTTGCGCTAGTTGCCGTGATGCGCAGCTCCATGCAAAGTTATTGCACTAGTTAAAGCAGTGCTAAGCTATGAGCAATTATACTGAAATATGCCTAATACTGGTACACTTTGCTTAGTAGTGCTTCACATTGCTTAAGATACGTTAGTTATGCATTCATCAGTATGCATAACCATTTCACTTTCTTTTATATATATATATATATATATATATATATATATATATATATATATATATAAAATTCGTTCTCTACACCATAGGCCATTTCAATGCTTTTTACTAAAATTTCAATGATAAATGTCAGGAATTATTTTTATATACAGATTTCCAACAGAAAATAAAAAGGGGAGTGGTGGGACTCGAACCGGGCATGCCTCCTCTATGTGTGAAGGCTCTACCACTACACTATTTTGCTTAATTTGCATATAAGTTTCTTATTATCCTCTTCGATGTCTTGACTGCTAACTGTAGCTAAGCAATGGGCAAACCTGCGCAAACACGCACAAATACGGGCAGCTATATCGGGAATAATAAAAAAAAAAAAATAAAAGTTTTACATTTTATAATTGTACTGGGGTTTAGAATGTGGGGGAGTGTAGTGTTGGGTATGTACACATTTGAGCGGACTTGCTCATGTCAGTTGACATTTCCCAATTGAGAGACTTGCAGTGGCTTGGATTTTTGGACTGCTCAGCAGTCCGACACGCCCCCTGCATTCGTGCATGCTCTGTGTTAGCCTTTGAGTTGATGCAGCACGTCCTCATTAATATGCATGGCGCGCTGCCATCTTACTCTTAGACTGGCGTTTCCGTGTAAGACTACTTTAGTCTTACACAGAGGATTCGTGAATCCCGACCACAATGTTGAAACAATAGATATGGTGATGTAAGTCTTAACTTTTTTAGAGTTTAGCAGAAACCAGCAAGAATCTTCTCAAGTAGTTTGTTGCCAAATGTCACCAAATGCCTCAGGCATAGAGATTCAAATTTTAAGCAAACTAGTCCTCTAGTCAATCAAATAAAGGCACAATAAGACTTACACCAGGAATTCCCAGCTCAGAAGGGTGTATGCTATCCTCTCCTGCCACAAATGTGTAAACCACAAATCTTCCTAATGTAAAATAATTGGTTTTGAGCCCAAGTGCCTAAACCAGAACAAAGGCACTTAGAATAACAGGCACAAGGAGCCTTCATCAGCAATTGCCAGCTCAGAAGGGTAGAGGATACCCTCCACTCCCACAGGAATGTAGCCCACAAACCATCTTAATGAAAAATAACTAGTTTGGTGTACAAGTGTTTATATCAGAACTAACACTCCTAGCGTAACAGTTATAATGTAATCAGGCTACTAACAATCAGTAATAACGGCAGCAGATTAAATGCAACTGAACACTTTAACAATGTGCGGCAAAAAGCTAAATAAGGGATGAATAAGCACATATACAGTAAAAGCAGCTGAATAAAGTACACATTTTTTATTTTATTTAATTTTTTTAGTAAGGAAGGTAGGAAACGGAAGTTAATTCAAGTTTAAGAGTCAAAGGTGGGGGGAGGGGCTTCCCAGTTGATATCTCAGTTCTCGGTATAATGAGCTGATGAGATGCAGTTAGAGCTGTCCCTGATTTCGTGTTATTCAATGTTTTCATAAATGACCTACATACTGCATATAAACATGCTACCATTATTCCGTATACTGATGATTCCATATTCATCTCTGCTGCCAAAAGCTCACAATCTTCAAACCCAAACACAGAAATCCTTTAAGTCCATTGAAACAAGGCTGCATAACTCTCAATTACTATTAAACCCTAAGACCACCAAACTCATTTTGTTCATACCAAAACAATATTCTAATGATAAACCTCTCTTCACTATTACTTTTTTCTAACAAACCAAAATTGAACTTAAAACTTGTACAAAGCTTCCAGATGTCATCACAGGACGTTACTAGGCTAATGGCCCTAGGGGCCTTACAAGCCTAACCAAGTTCTACACTTATTTCCACAATCAGCACCTATTGCCTTACAAACACAAGGTGCAGGGTTAGAGTCTCACAAGGGATAATTGGCTAGGCTTAAAATGTCTTGCAAGGGCAGTTAGCTTAGTACTAAACTATGAACCTATGAATTGGGCTAACCTCTAGGAGAGTATTGTCAATGTGGCAGTTCCCTGGTATAGATGACTTTCCAAAGGATACAATAATGCATTTTTGGCATTTAGTTTCGGTCCATGATTTTGGCGCCAGTTATTTATTTGGAACATACCTTCCTGCAGGATGGCTGAGTCATTTTGGAATTCAATGACTACTTCTAGCTTGCAGCCCTTTGCAAACATAGTAAATCAGATCACTTTGGTATTGCCTTTACTTCAGAAAAATGGATGCCAAACAAGATGGGCCCCAGCAGAGAACCATTGGGGGACTCCACTGGTGACTGGTCTCTTTGTGGAGATAACTGCCCCTATTTTGATTATCTGCATTCTATCTGTCAGCCAGTTGACAATCCAGTGGGTGACATAGGGTTTACTCCCAGTGTATTTAGTTTTTCTACTATGCTTGAGTGGGGAATTGTCTCAAAAGCTTTAGCCAGGTTGAGGTATGCAGTGTGTACCATTTTGTCTTCATCCATTGCTTTGGTGACCATTTTAAAACAATCCACCAGGCTGACTAAGCATGAGCTGACCTTGATGAATCCAAACTGAGATAAGTCCAGTATTTGAATATTCCCTATGTCCTGACTGATTAGTTCCATGAAAATTCTTTCCATGGCTTTGCATGCAAGGCTGGTCAGACTTATGGGTTTGTAATTGCCTGGGTCTGTCGTAGAGCTTCTATCATGCAGGGTAATGACTGTAGCTGCTTTGCATTCATTTGGTACAAAACCAGTACGGAGGTTTGAGATTCAATAGTATTGTTAGAGATGTGGCTAAATCATGTTTTATGCTATTTATGATGCATCCAGGGATATTGTCAGGACCCATCCATACAGTATTTTTAGCTTTTGATATCATTTTTAGCCCTTGGTTTTGTATGATAGCTGGAGGCAAACCAGTTTCAGGTAAATTTCGAGGGGCAGACGGTAGGGAGAGGGGGTAATGTCAGAGCTAAATTTATCAGCCAGTAGGTTTGCTATATCTTCTTTTAACCAAAAACATCTTTATTAACTTTTCATGTATGACATAGGCAATCTTACATTTATATAAATGAAAATAAACCATAATGACACAATCTCAGTTGCAAACATACCTTACAAAGTGTGCCAACGCAACTGTAGCTGCAAACATTATATATCACTTTTTAATATATCCAGTTATCACATAGCTCATTCAAATCCTTTTTTCTTTTAAACATTGTTCCTCCTCTGCATATATTGATCCCACTTTTCCCATTTTTCATATGTAATTTGCTCCTACCCTTTTCTAAAGATCCCATTTCCATTTGTTTTATCTCTTTTGCTATCTTCATTACTTTTTTTGGCAGCCATTATAATTAGATTTAGCAAGGCCTTATTATGTCTAGGTAATTCTGATTCTGTATCATAGCTCAAAAAATCATTTCCCTAGTTACTCTAGTTTGCTCACCCAGCATCTCTGATGATGTAGACTGCAGAGAATCTTTAAAGTCCACCAACTCATTACACTCCCACAAAATATGCTCCCAGTTACCTCTTTTTTTCCCCATCACACATCCAACATTTGCTGTATACCTGAGGAAAAATTATTTGAGCCTGCTTGGGGTATATACCTATGTAAACACTTTCAAAGATACTAACTCTTCTAGATTTTGTTGAATATTTGGAAGACATACATATACCACCCCATTGTTTATTTGTGAATTGCTTATCCAGTCTCTTTTCCCAATCCTTCCTAACCTCCTCTGATTGATTCTTATAGATATGTAATATTTTATATGCTCTACTAATTATTCCTTTCTTAATGGCAACTTCTATTCTAGATTCTACCAAAAACTGTACCAGTGCTGGTCTTTCATTTAGGATCCCCCTATTTCTTTCTCTTTGCCTGTACTCTGATATCAATCCTTGATATGGAAGGCAATCTTTAACCTGCAGTCCAAACAAGTTCTTGGCATCTTCCCATCCTATTACCTTTCCCTCTCTAGTATATATTTTATTTATTTATTTATTTATTTATTTCGGTTTGATTACCGGGGGAGTCCACTGGGCCATAAAGTGCCCATTTTCAGTGGAGGCCCGGGGAGAAAAGCTCCATAAGCAATATGATACAATAGAGGTTACATAATGTTGAAGGAAAAGTTACAATTTTAACATTTATACAGTAAGAAAAGCAAATGCATAAAATATACTTCTAAAACACAATTGAAGATAGTAGAGAGCACAATTTACAGGAGTTTTCATTCAGGGCAGCAGCCTGGGGAGAAAAACTCCATAAGCAATATGATACAATAAAGGTTACATAATGTTGAAGGTAAAGTTACAATTATAAAATTCATACAGTAAGAAAAGCAAATGCATAAAAAATATACTTTTAAAACACAGTTAAAGATAGTAGAGAACATAATTTACAGGAGTTTTCATTGAGGGCAGCAGGATTCAACTGCCTATACTACAAGGCTCTGAGGTTACATGTTATTTACAATATTTGCATATGTGGTGTCAAGAGAGACATTTCTCAAACAGAGAGTGTAGCTTAGGTTTGTTTTAGGAGAATAGAAAAATATTTGTTTGAGGGAGCATGGAGAAAGAAGTATAGAGAGCTCAAAGGAGAACATTTCCTAGAATTTATGTAGGGTGAGAGCAGGAACATTTCCGTTTAGAAGACAGGTAAGAGAAAAGTTTGGACTTGAAGGAATCAGAGTTTGGTATGGTCCTAAGTAAAGGAGGTAGGGAGTTCCATTTTTTGCCTAGAGAGAAAGAGAGAAGGAGCTGGTCTGCAGGACGTTTGGGTTTGTGGATAGAGATTAAATTTTGGTGTTCAGATCTCAGAGATCTATTTGGGATGTATGGGGGAAGGATGTTTGTTAAGGCTGGGCATTTATCTGGGTAGAATATTAATTTGTCTTGCGGAAGTTAGTTGGAGATAATCTAGGTGGTTAGAGAGTTCTAGCCAGTTTAGAGATTGTAGGGAAAGGCAGTGGTGAGTAGAGTTTTTAGATTTAGTTGCAAATTTAGAGATCTTATTATAGCAAGTTTCAAGTTTGGATGTGTTAGAGGAAGACAGGTTAGTTAGTAGAGGGGCTCCATATAGTAAAGAAGGTAGAAGGTAGGTAGTTGCTAAGGTGTGCCTGGAGGAATTGGAGAGAAAGCGGTGATTCCTATAAAGCATACCTAACTTTTGGTGGGTTTTCTTTATGTTTTGTTGTATGTGGATATCGAATTTAAGGTGTTTGTCTATTGTAATGCCGAGGAGTTTTGCAGAAGGGACCACTTCTATAGCAGAGGTGGTTTGGCTTAGGACTTTGAAGGCATTTTTGTCAAAAGAGAAAGCCCTGGAGGGGGGGGGAAGAAGTATTTTAGATTTATTGGAGTTGAGAGAGAGATGGTTTTGGTGCATCCAGTTCTCAGTAGTAGAGAAAGCTATTTGGGTTTTAGTTAGAAGTTCAGGAAGGTTAGAGGTGGTACAGACTAAGGTGGAGTCGTCAGCGTATTGGATAACTGTTGTGTCAGGAATGACAGAGTGAAGGTTATTTATAAAAATGTTGAAAAGCAAGGGACCAAGGATGGACCCTTGTGGAACGCCGGTGGGAGTTGGTAAGAAGGAGGAGGTAGAGTTCTTCCATCTGACGGCTTGAGATCTGTCAGATAGGTAACTGGAGAACCAGGAAAGGGTATCTTGGGAGAGATGAAGGTTAGACAGATGAAAGGGAAGGTGTTTGTGGGACATGGTATCGAAAGCTTTAGAGAGATCTAGGAGTACTGTGGATACTAGTAGTCCAGAATCTTGGGCTCGATTTACAGTTTCTAAGAAGGATAGTAAGGCAGTAATGGTGCTCTGGCCGGGGCGGAAACAGTGTTTGGTGGGTGTTAGGAGATGATTCTGAGTTAAGTAAGGCATAAGTTGGTGGTGGACACATTTTTCTAGAATTTTTGATATTGGTGAAAGTAGGGCAATGGGGCGGAAATTGAAGATATTGGTGTTTTTGCCTCCTTTGTGAAGAGGTAGAATGTAGGCTGAACGCCAAAGTTTGGGTACATAAGACTCTTTTAAGGAATTGTTAATTAGAATGGAGATTGGGAGAGCAATACCTTCAGCAGCACATTTGAGGAAGGAGGAAGGTAAATTGTCAGGGGCATTGGAGCATGGTTTAGTTTGGATAGGAGCCTTTTTATAAAAGTGGTTGAAACAGGTTGGAGCTGGAAATTGAGTGGACAGTTACTAGGAATGTTAGGTGTTGGGGAAGGGGAATTGGATGGATTATTGTTTGGGAAAGATTTGGTTAGCAAAGCTATGGATTCTGTAAAGAAAGTGTTGAATTGAGAGCTTAGTTCCACGTCAGTTATACTAGGGTCAGGGCAGGGATTATTCCTGGACCCTGGATGGAGTAGGGAATTAACTGTTTTCCAGAATTGTTTTGGGTTCTTGTTAATGTCAGACTGAAATTTATTGTAGTAGTTTTTTTTGTCTAAGGAGATACATTTTTTTACTTGGTTGCGTAGTTGGGTGTATTGGAGCAAGGTAGAAGACATTTTATTTTTCTGGTAAAGCTTCCAGGATTTATCCCTAAGATGCATGTTAAGTTTTGTTTCTTTGGACAGCCAAGGAGCAGAATTAGCTTTGACTCGTTTGTTTCTAGGAGGGGCTTGGGAGTTGAGAGTATTTAGGAAGACAGAGTTAAAGTGTTCTACAGCATTGTCAAGGGGAAGAGTATTTAGTATCTGCCAGTTTATATGTTTAAAAGTGTTTGAGAAAATAGTGGGGTTGAAGTTGCTAAGATTACGAGTGTGGATGTAGTGGTGTTGATGTTGGATGGAGTTGGCTGAGCGGTAAATGAATGCTGGGAGATGGCCGCTAAAGGAGTCAGGGCTGGTGCCAGAGAGAATTATTTTGTTGGGGTGAGAGACTAGGATCCAGTCAAGGATGGATCCTGGGGGGGTGGTTTTTGTTAGGACGAGGGGTGGAGTGGATTACTTGGGAGAAGTTGTAAAGGTTAATGAATAGGGAGGGGGAAGGTGAGTTGATTTTATTCCAATGAATATTAACATCGCCTAGGATGTAGGTTTCATATTTTATTTCAGTTGAGGCCCAGTGAAGAATATCTTCAAGGGTAGAAATGTTATTGCCTGGGGAGATATATAGGGAGATAATGCAGATATTCTTATGTTTATTTAATCGTAGTAGACTAGCGATTAGTTCAGAATTTTTGAATTGTGGAATTGGGATTTGTAGGGGGATTAAGGAAAGATGGATAGAGTAGATTAGTGCAGAGCCTCCACCTTTTTTATTTAATCGGTCGGTTCTGTGAATTTGGAAACCAGGAGGTAAGATTTCAGAGTTGGCAATGTGGGATTTTAGCCAGGTTTCAGAGATAGCTAAGATGACAGGTTGGTTGTGGTAAATCCAAGCTTGTAATTAGTGTATTTTGTTATTAAGGCTTTGGGCATTGATAGTGAAGAACTTTAGGGTGTTAGGAGAGGAAGCAGAAGTAGAGGAGGGAGGGGGAGAAGGGTCGTGTGAAGTGGGAGAGGTAGGGGGAGGGGGGAGGAGTTGTTAGTGGTGTGGCAGGGGCCAGGGTTGGGATGGATATCTCCAGATAAGGCTAGGTCATTGCAGACAATAACTTTTAGCTTTTGGGTTTATTTACCTCAGTGTAGGTAATGTAATTCATAATCAGGTCAGCACATTGCTGTATTATGCATTTTGAGATTACAAGCATAACTAAAAATTGCCTTGTGATTTTCTTAAGCTTGAGTAGCTATTTTAGCCTCAAGCTTGGCTTTGGTAGATTTTATTAATCTCCTGAGTTGTTTGTTTATTTCAGTGACAAGGGCTCTTACGTTTTGGGAATTACTCTTCTTACTTTTGGACAAAATACTTTTTCTTTGATTGTAAAGGTTGTTGATATTATGGTTACACCATGTGGGTTTGTGTTTGGGATACACCTTGCACTTCTTTTCCTACTAGGTAGAGCTGCATCTATTCTATGCACTTGTTTCCATGCTGGTATAGTGTGGTGGTGTATGTTCTGCTTATTCACTGGAATTAACTGGGTTTGGTGGGTTTTAAAGCTAGCCAATGCATCACCAAGGAGTAGGTGGTTTGTGTTAAAGAAATATTTAAAGGTATCTTGGGTGGAAGGGATCTCTATTTTCAGTTTTATTAAAATGAGACTGCTTTATTCATCAGGCTTAACAAAGTGACAAATATACACAAGGAATGGTGCAAGTTTCTCTCATATTGGTAAGGTAGATTTAAGATGTTATTTCCCCTAGTAAGTACTCTAACTAATTGTTACAGGGGATTTGTATTGACAAAGTCCAGGAATCTCTGTGCTTATTAACTAGTGGTGATGTTGGTTTTCCAGTCTTTAGTTGGACAGTTTTGATCACCTAGGAAAATGGTATTGGGTTTAACAGTGAATGATTCTAGTTCTTGTAGATAGGTGTTGTGGCTTTCTTATGTCATAGTAGGAGTACTACAGCTAGCTGATATATGGTAAGAGACCTTTCTGATGGTTATTTGGACACAAATTGACTCTAGTGAATCATGCTAATTTACCAGTCTTGATGTGATCCTCTTATGGATGTGGACTGAGACACCTACCCCTTTTTACACTCCTGTGCAGTAGATGATCTAAATGATTGGAAGGTGATATACCCCTGCACAGCTGGAGTGCTCTTCATAAACCATGTCTCAGTCACTTTTTCTGTTATGTTCATAGTTTTATCAGGTTGGCATTGCCTAAAATAGGCATTATGTCGGTGGACAAAGTCTTTGCCAATAATGGAAACCCTGGCAGGAGCAGATGTATGCCACCCCTGGTGAAGCAGAGTTGTTTATTGATCATATCCTCCCAGCCTGACAGCTACTGGACCCTCTTTGACTTCAATAATGGGCTTAGTTTTTGGTGTCATTCAGTTATTTTTTTTGCTCATATCACTGCATCATCCTTGGAGAAGATAGGATGCTGCTCAATGCTAGGCTCATTCCTGCCTTGGACATAGTCTGAGAGTTCCACCATGTCTCTTTTCATATAATCAAGGGTGGTGCACCTTAAGTCATGGACACTGGCACGAAATGTGATAGAGTCATACTGGTACTTGTTGTTCAAGGACTTGAGTGCATGCATGATCTGATGGGTCTTTGCACTAGCCAAGCAACTAACTGTTACTCTTTTCTTGCTTAGCCTGGTGAGAGGAACATCTGTATGTCTTACAATGCAGTTATCTATAACAAGAATGTTGGTTGAGTCAAATACTGGCTTATGGTCTCAGCATTTGTGACTTTGGGACTCTTTGTACTATGTGAAGACATAGGCTTAATTTGCAGAGTGTGCTTTGTGCCTGTGTTGTGTTTTGGAAGTCTTTGAGGTTCAGGCAAATTAATGTTTAGAATCTCAGCATGTGATGGATTATGTGTATTGTGATGGCCTTGGAGAGGTGTGATGTGTGGTGTACTGCTAATGGATTTGGTTTCTGAGTTTAATGTGTGTGAGATTTTTGCCTCCAAGGATATCTTATATGTATATTGCTCAAACACTGTTATGCTATTTGAGTAATAGATGATCATCAGACAGCATGAGACAAGTCTTACACTGTCTCAAGTATTCATCTCAATTAGACTGGCTAGAGAACTAGTGGGGAAGTGTTGGTTCATGATACTGACAGGAATAACTCTGGAGGCGGGAGTGACTATAACTGCTTGGACTTTTACAATAATATTTGCATGGACTTTCTACTGAGTATTCAAAGTTCAATGCAAAACACCTAGCCTGGAAACCTTCTGCCATCAGTAAGAAGCAGTAAACTAGTAATAGTAAAAAAAACCTCACTAATTTGATACTAAAATCAGTGTAAGCAGTATCAGTACACTCAATATTAAGCAAGTTTATCAAAGGTCTTGTTGAGTAGCTTAAAGGGAGAGACTGCAAAATGATACTTGCGTGCTTATTGTACACAGGCAATGAACGGAGACAGGGAGGGAATTATGTTGTCAAATTATCATAAGGGGCAGGCAGCTGTTGACAAATTGTGATAAGGGTAATGACTGTAGCTGCTTTGCATTCATTTGGTACAAAACCAGTATGGAGGTTTGAGATTCAATAGCATTGTTACAGATGTGGCTAAATCATGTTTTATGCTATTTAAGATGCATCCAGGGATATTGTCAGGACCCATCCATACAGTATTTTTAGCTTTTGATATCATTTTTAGCCCTTGGTTTTGTATGACAGCTGGAGGCAAACCAGTTTCAGGTAAATTTCGTGGGACAGACGGTAGGGAGAGGGGGTAATGTCAGAGCTAAATTTATCAGCCAGTAGGTTTGCTATATCTTCTTTTAACCAAAAACATCTTTATTAACTTTTCATGTATGACATAGGCAATCTTACATTTATATAAATGAAAATAAACCATAATGACACAATCTCAGTTGCAAACATACCTTACAAAGTGTGCCAACGCAACTGTAGCTGCAAACATTATATATCACTTTTTAATATATCCAGTTATTGCATAGCTCATTCAAATCCTTTTTTCTTTTAAACATTGTTCCTCCTCCTCTGCATATATTGATCCCAGTTTTCCCATTTTTCGTATGTAATTTGCTCCTACCCTTTTCTAAAGATCCCATTTCCATTTGTTTTATCTCTGTTACTATCTTCATTACTTCTAGTAAAGTTGGTTTAGACTTTGATTTCCATTTTCTAGTAATTGCTTTTTTTGGCAGCCATCATAATTAGATTTAGCAAGGCCTTATTATGTCTAGGTAATTCCGATTCTGTATCATAGCTCAAAAAATAATTTCCCTAGTTACTCTAGTTTGCTCACCCAGCATCTCTGATGATGTAGACTGCAGAGAATCTTTAAAGTCCACCAACACATTACACTCCCACAAAATATGCTCCCAGTTACCTCTTTTTTTCCCCATCACACATCCAACATTTGCTGTATACCTGAGGAAAAATTCTTTGAGCCTGCTTGGGGTATATACCTATGTAAACACTTTGAAAGATACTAACTCTTCCAGATTTTGTTGAATATTTGGAAGACATACATATATCCCCCCATTGTTTCTTTGTGAATTGCTTATCCAGTCTCTTTTCCCAATCCTTCCTAACCTCCTCTGATTGATTCTTATAGATATGCAATATTTTATATGCTCTACTAATTATTCCTTTCTTAATGGCAACTTCTGTTCTAGATTCTACCAAAAACTGTACCAGTGCTGGTCTTTCATTTAGGATCCCCCTATTTCTTTCTCTTTGCCTGTACTCTGATATCAATCCTTGATATGGAAGGCAATCTTTAACCTGCAGTCCAAACAAGTTCTTGGCATCTTCCCATCCTATTACCTTTCCCTCTCTAGTATATATTCAGCCTCAGTGTAGGTAATGTATTTCATAATCGGGTCAGCACATTGCTGTATTACGCTTTTTGAGATTACAAGCATAACTAAAAATTGCCTTGTGATTTTCTTAAGCGTGAGTAGCTATTTTAGCCTCAAGCTTGGCTTTGGTAGATTTTATTAATCTCCTGAGTTGCTTGTTTATTTCAATGAAAAGGGCTCTTACGTTTTGGGAATTACTCTTCTTACTTTTGGACAAAATACTTTTTCTTTGATTGTAAAGGTTGTTGATATTATGGTTACACCATGTGGGTTTGTGTTTGGGATACACCCTGCACTTCTTTTCCTACTAGGTAGAGCTGCATCTATTCTATGCACTTGTTTCCATGCCGGTATAGTGTGGTGGTGTATGTTCTGCTTATTCACTGGAATTAATTGGGTTTGGTTGGTTTTGAAGCTAGCCAATGCATCACTAAGGAGTACGTGGTTTGTGTTAAAGAAATATTTAAAAGTATCTTGGGTGGAAGGGATCTCTATTTTCAGTTTTATTAAAATGAGACTGCTTTATTCATCAGGCTTAACAAAGTGACGAATATACACAAGGGATGGTGCAAGTTTCTCTCATATTGGTAATGCAGACTTAAGATGTTATTTCCCCTAGTAAGTACTCTAACTAATTGTTACAGGGGATTTGTATTGACAAAGTCCAGGAATCTCTGTGCTTATTAACTAGTGGTGATGTTGGTTTTCCAGTCTTTAGTTGGACAGTTTTGATCACCTAGGAAAATGGTATTGGGTTTAACAGTGAATGCTTCTAGTTCTTGTAGATAGGTGTTGTGGCTTTCTTATGTCATAGTAGGAGTACTACAGCTAGCTGATATGTGGTAAGAGACCTTTCTGATGGTTATTTGGACACAAATTGGCTCTAGTGAATCATGCTAATTTACCAGTCTTGATCTGATCCTCTTATGGATGTGGACTGAGACACCTACCCCTTTTTACCCTCCTGTGCAATAGCTGATCTAAATGATTGGAAGGTGATATACCCCTGAACAGCTGGAGTGCTCTTCATAAACCATGTCTTAGTCACTTTTTCTGTTATGTTCATAGGTTTATCAAGTTAGCATTGCCTAAAATAGGAATTATGTTGGTGGACAAAGTCTTTGCCAATAATGGAAACCCTGGCAGGAGCAGATGTATGCCACCCCTGGTGAAGCAGAGTTGTCTATTGATCATATCCTCCCAGCCTGACAGCTACTGGACCCTCTTTGACTTCAATAATGGGCTTAGTTTTTGGTGTCATTCAATTATTTTTTTTGCTCGTATCACTGCATCATCCTTGGAGAAGATAGGATGCTGCTCAATGCTAGGCTCATTCCTGCCTTGGACATAGTCTGAGAGTTCCATCATGTCTCTTTTAATATAATCAAGGGAGGTGCACCTTAAGTCATGGACACTGGCACGAAATGTGATAGAGTCATACTGGTACTTGTTATTTAAGGACTTGAGTGCATGCATGATCTGATGGGTCTTTGCACTAGCCAAGCAACTAACTGTTACTCTTTCCTTGCTTAGCCTGGTGAGAGGAACATCTGTATGTCTTACAATGCAGTTATCTATAACAAGAATGTTGGTTGGGTCAAATTCTGTCTTATGGTCTCAGCATTTGTGACTTTGGGACTCTTTGTACTATGTGAAGGCGTAAGCTTAATTTGCAGAGTGTGCTTTGTGCATGTGTTGTGTTTTGGAAGTCTTTGAGGTTCAGGCAAATTAATGTTTAGAATCTCAGCATGTGATGGATTATGTGTATTGTGATGGCCTTGGAGAGGTGTGATGTGTGGTGTACTGCTAATGGATTTGGTTTCTGAGTTTAATGTGTGTGAGATTTTTGCCTCCAAGGATATCTTATATGTATATTGCTCAAACACTGTTATGCTATTTGAGTAATAGATGATCATCAGACAGCATGAGACAATTCTTACACTGTCTCAAGTACTCATCTCAATTAGACTGGCTAGAGAACTAGTGGGGAAGTGTTGGTTCATGATACTGACAGGAATAACTCTGGAGGCGGGAGTGACTATAACTGCTTGGACTTTTACAATAATGTTTGCATGGACTTTCTACTGAGTATTTAAAGTTCAATGCAAAACACCTAGCCTGGAAACCTTCTGCCATCAGTAAGAAGCAGTAAACTAGTAATAGTAAAAAAAAACCTCACTAATTTAATACTAAAATCAGTGTAAGCAGTATCAGTACACTCAATATTAAGCAAGTTTATCAAAGGTCTTGTTGAGTAGCTTAAAGGGAGAGACTGCAAAATGATACTTGCGTGCTTATTGTACACAGGCAATGAACGGAAACAGGGAGGGAATTACGTTGTCAAATTATCATAAGGGGCAGGCAGCTGTTGACAAATTGTGATAAGGGGCAAGCAACAACAAATATACTGGGTTTAAGAACATAACTAGAACAAGGTGAGTAGGAGGGAAAGACCCTTAGCTCTGAGCTGAATGGCCTGGAACTGTCTTAATGTAGACAAGTCCTAAACTAGCCTGACATACATTCAGTACATAAGAATGAAACTAGGGTTTAATGCCAATAGTTCAACAACTTAACAGCAAAATGCAGTGCAACTATATACTCGAATTACTAATATGGGCTTAAAGACCTTTGCTAAAGCAGATACAGACTGTTAAAATTAATTTAAAAATCAGATCAAGAAATAAAAACACATTCTTCTTTTTGTGTGTAATGGAACTATTACATTAATTATTATTAAAGTTTTACATTCCTAGCATTAGTGCTTTATTACTAATAACATTTTCATATAGTTGCCAGGTTTGGTGATTATTTTTTCTTTCAGTTTTTAATCCTCCTTCTACCTGAAGCATATCAGTTTGGCCAGTGCTGATATAGACATACATATACTGCAAGCCTTGAGAACAAGTCTCCATATTTGCTGCTGTCATTCACTAGTTTAGTGATGAGTACTGTCATATCTCCCCTCAGAAAGAAAGCGAGCTGTCATTCCAGCCTCATATTGCTCAGGAACTTAGTTCTTTACATCATGTTGCTTGGCCAAATACATATATAGCTAACAAATTTTAAGCATATTTTATAAATGTTCAGAGTAAGGCATTGCTCTCAGTCATGTTCTCAACTTTTTTCCTGTAGTTTTACTGTCGTAAACAAGGAAAGAATGGACACCTGGTATCTATCCATAATAATCAAGAAAATAAAAAGATACTGAACATGATCGATAAGAAACATGACAGAATATGGATTGGTGCCATAAGACTTTTCAAAGTAAGGAATCATTTTAATCCTGCTGTTGACTGTAAGACAAGATAAAGCTTAGCCACAGTATTTACGTGGAGTGGGGTCTGGTAATTTTTTTTTGCAACCTGCATCTCAACAACTAACTTTTCACATGAAAGTTGGCGTGTGATCCTAAATCCTGATGTCCACAGTGGCCCTGATGTGACCAGCTTGTCAGAATCAATTCATGAGACTCAAGAGTACAAGCTCGTCAATGTTGTGACTTGTTGACAAAGCAGCATCACTGACAGAGCTCTTGCACCCAGGTATGCACATACTGATGTCAAAATAGTACTCAGCTCTCCTCCACAAACTGTTTTCTTTGGGAAACTCTTCAGACTTTTACAATGGAAAACATAACGAGGTATATATGTCAATCTCCCCCTGTCTTCTAGAGTAAGTAGCAGTTTGTATAAAAGCTTTGCTTGTCTCAAAATAGCCTCCTTTCCTCTCTTTAGCAAGAGGACAATTTGAGGACAGGGCAATCCCTGCTAGGTATGCTTCATAAAGCCCAGAAGATACATCACAATACTGACAGGGGACATGCAATAAATACATAAACATATAAGTTGCGCTCCACCACTGACAGTCTCCTAAGTATATAGCACTAGGCAGGTAATGAGTATTATGTACATCACCCACTAGCAACAGGCAGCAACATCACTCACCAGAGCCAGAGAGTTGATGAGTTGCAACCATGTGACCAGCATATCATTCCCTTTCATACTATGTGACTAACTGTATGTATACATGACTATCTCTTTGTATATATGTATGTATGGATATATTTATATCTATATATATATATATATATATATATATATATATATATATATATATATATATATATATATATATATATATATATAAAATGCAGACACACACATATACCCACATGCATTTTTAGGCAAGGTTTAAAAGTCAAACCCACCACCGTAAACAGCACAAATAAAAAAATGAGGGTTATGCTACTCAATGCCAGGAGTTTAAATCTCAAAATGCACATGCTCGAAGCACTCCTCAGTATGGAGAACGTCGACATCTGTGCAGTAACTGAAACCTGGTTCAAGGCTCCACAGAGCACCCCAGCACTACCGGGCTACAACTCATACCACACATTTCGGCCACAGAACATGGACTGAAACACAAAAGGAGGGGGTTTATCCATATTCATCAAGGTTACCTACACCTCCAGGTAAGTGGTGCAGCATGATACCTCCAAGATTATCCATGTGCAACTAACATCAGGCAAATCTGCAATGCAAATTGTGGCCTGCTACAGATCACCCTCCATGACCCAGGACCACCACTCCGCCTTTCTGGAGACACTGGAAAACATGAAGGTCCTACCGAACACCCTGATATTGGGTGATTTCAATTACCCTACTGTTAACTTGGAAAACTACTCAAGTACAAACTCCCAGGTCCAGCGCTCATACCTCTCAACTGTCCCTGATTTTGACTCAAATTTTAACTCTGTCCCTCTTAATCCCTCCTAAAACTAGTGACTTTTGGATGAAAGGTGGTGAATTACACTTAATGAATAATGACATTAATTAAGAGTTATAAACTTCTTTTACTTCAGAAAATGTGTATTAATTCATATGCTCTGATTCTGTCAATGTTTCAAGTTAATAGCACTAATATTTTAAAAGTGTCCCTGATTGTCCCTGATTTTTTCTTGACTTGTCCCTGATTCTGTTGAAATTTGTCCCCAGTTGGTTGAGAGGTCTGCCAGCGCTTCCTGGAATTTATCAACTCAAATGCCCTGGATCAGCTGCTAAACTCCCCTACCAGAGGTGAAAACATATTGGACCTGGTCATTACCAACATGGGCGACAGGTGTTCCACACCGGAGGTCAACCCATCACTGGTTAGATCAGACCATAAACTAATCACTCTGGATGTCCACACCACACCACCACCTCCAACCAAGGAAACCACAGTGAAAAACTTTTCTATAGCAAACTTCACCTTACTTAAGACAGAGATGGTAAGTTTCACAGCCCCCACGCTAAAGGATAACAGTGTTCAAGATGCAGAAACCTTTACAAATGCACTCTATGAGCACCTACAAGGATGCATGGATCGTGCCATCCCTAGCAAAACCAAGACTCACTCCCCTAAGAGAAGGAAACCAGTCTGGTGGACCCCTGTCATAAACAGGCTATACAATATAAGGAGGAAACTAGTTCAGAATAAAAGCAAATCCCAAGAAGGAAAGACATCCCTGATCAGTATCAGTAAGAAACTAAGGTCCCTCATAAAATCCTCCAAGGCTAACTTCGAAGGAAAAATAGCCAAGGATTCGAAAGATAACCACAAAGCCTTTTTTAGCTATGTCAAGAATCTAAGTGGCAACTCACAGATATGCTCTGAGCTAATGCAAAATAGCACAAAATATACTGAACACACTGATATTGCCAACATCCTGGCAGATAGATTCAGTGCAAACTTCACCCCCCTCTTACCCCCAAAATGGCCCACAACAATACCAGAAAAGTATAGTGTCCCAGAAATCACAGATGCACAGGTGAAAACAGCCCTTTCAAAAGCCAAAAGCACAGCGTCAATGGGGCCAGATGGTGTCCCAGGCTGCGTCTTGCACAAACTACAGAACGAACTAACTCCCCACCTAAACACACTGTTCAACCTCAGCCTCTCCACAGGCTATGTGCCCATAGAATGGTGCACAGCAATGGTTATTCCACTCCACAAAGGAGGGGCCAAAACTGACCCTGGTAACTATCGCCCCATAAGCCTGACTAGCCTGGTCTGCAAGGCTATGGAGCACATTGTCATGGAACTCATTAACAAAGACATTGGGAACCTCTAAACACTTGACCTGACCCAGTTTGGCTTTGTTAAGGGCAGATCATGGCTACTAAACCTGGTTGACTTCTTTGAGACAGTCACCAAGGCCATAGATGAGGGGAAGGTAGATCACACAGCCTACCTTGACCTCACCAAGGCTTTTGACACCATTCCCCACTCAGGAATTATGGAAAAACTCACCAGCCTGAACATAAACCCCTATGTCACGAGATGGGTTGCCAACTGGCATACAGACAGAACTCACACGGTAAGAATAGTGAGCTCCAGGTCTGACTCGAAACCAGTCACAAGTGGTGTCCCACAAGGCTCTGTCCTGGGACCCCTACTGTTCGGCATATACTTCTCAGAAGTACAGGCAAACACAGGAGGACTATGGCTAACCAAGTTCGCCGATGACTGCAAACTGGGAGCCATATTTGACTCTAAGGCTGACATGGACATTCTCCAAAAGGGCCTTACTAAGACGGACACCTGGTGTCAAGTCAAAGTCATGCTCTCAAGCTAAATGCCAAAAAATGCATAGTCATCCTGTTTGGGAAAAACAAAAAACACCCATGAATTACCACATAGGTGGCAGCCCCCTTAATACAGAAGAGGTAATAAGAGATCTGGGGACCCAGGTAGATCGTAATCTCTCCTTTGTTAATCATATTGCCAAAGTAGTTAGGAAATCCTTCTATGTAGCCCATCTAATTACTAAAGGGTTCGCATCTAGAAATAAAGAGATTATAGTGCCCCTCTACTCATCACTCAATAGACCCATCATAGAGTACAATGCCCCATTTGGGATGTACATCACAAGACACTTCCAACAGCTGGAAAGACCACAAAAGTACCTCACCAAGAGGATTACTGATTTCAAACATATGTCCTATGCAGCCTGACTGGAAAAACTCCAGCTGTTCTCAGTCGCATATAGCTTACTCACAGGTGATCTCTGCCTGACTTACAAAGCCATGTCCAACTCAGAATTGATGGACATGCTCCACCTAAAGAAATCCAAGTCACTGCGAGCCACTCGCTCTAGTGAGCTAAACCTCGCCACAGCAATAAATAGAACATGCTGGAGGGATAGAGTCCTGTCACACAGACTCCCCATGCTTTGGAACAAAATTCCTAACTACATTAGGCAGAGCGCCTCACTAACACTCTTCAAGAGAAACCTTGATGAGTGGATGGGTAACAGAAAATACACCCCTGGGATCACTTCATTGGCTCTTCTTGACAGAGGCTCAATTAATTAATCAATGGGGTGGTGAAAGCTAACACACTCTGGCTAGGCTTATAAATGCCCTCAGGCAGATAGCCTAGTACCTACCTATGAACATATGAACCTGAGATAGATTATTTATATACAAAGAGAGACAAGGAGAGAAATAAAACAATCTCCACTAAGTATACACACCAGATCCAAAAGATATAAGGATACATGAGACCTCAAAACAAGTTGGTATGGACAGCCTGTCAACAGTGTTTCTGTCATACTGCATGTGTGTTATGGAAATGCATTCTCAGTCCACAGAAGATTTCCTCAAAGCTAACAGCCTACATTGATGAGCTGCATTGATGAGTAAGCACTATCAACTGGTCACTTAACTCACGCTGGGCTTCAGCAATGGACATCTGGATTTAGGACCACACCCAACAGTCAGGTGGCTCAGTGGATGCAATTAGAAAGTCAAGTTGCAGAACAACATTTTCCAAATTATCATTTCTTCTATGATCTGCCCAGTTGAACACCTTGACAAATGGGCCATCATAATTCAGGAATGTGAGAAGAGGATCTTCTTGAGTGATGATATTGTGATGACTTAGAATTTATATAAAAAGTTTGAGAAGGGGGAATGTATCATATGACATGATGTACTTTAAGAATATTAGTGATCTGTGAATGTTTTTACAGACATAGGACAGAGTTTAGTAGTCAACATAATAATTAGTAAGCTGTAGTTTGACTAATCCATATAAAACCAGTTTTGGAGGACTGCTGATTATCTCTAACAACATGCTGACTGGCTATATCAAGGCTGCTCCAGTCACAAAGGACCTTTGCCCCCTTAGTTTACATTAAGATTACCAACAGATATCTGGTATATGTATTTTTATTTCGTGTATTTACTGACCGAAGGTGCTTGTTGTCTAGTTCATTTCTGGGCTGGAGTGTATATTGTACAGAGTCTATATGACTCTGTACAGGACCCTATCTATTTAGCAACCTGTAAGAATTGGACCTCATTCTACGTAGGGAAAACCAGTTGGTGCCTTAAAGATAGATTGCTTGAACACCTTGGGGAAATATGTAAGCATATGAGCTCTAATCCTCTTAATAAACGTATCAAAAAGAATATAGGACACAGTTTCAAGTTTATGGTCTTACAATTGACATATAAGAACATTAGGGGAGACTGCATTAATGAGAGAAGAGAAAGTAATGACCTGAGGTGGATCATTGTGTTACAGGCAGATAAGGGCTGTTAGCTTAATGACAGTGTTCCTTTAAGACCAGCCCTGAAAGCTTGTAAACTCTGTCATTAATTAATTAGTGTTGTTATGTTTTTTAATTAGTTAGTTGATTTTAATGTGTATATAGGATGGTTGTATGGCTTTGATAGTTTATGGACTGATAAAGTTCATTAAGCACAAAACCACTTACTGTTGAATAAAACTGGGGAATTCAGCCTTGGTGGTTGGTAATTTTGTTCTTCCTGTGATTGATCTTGTGTTACAACTGACCTTTAATAGCAGTGTGCTTCTTATTTCTGGTACCCTCTAAACTGCCCATATATATGTATGTGTTTGCCCTCTATACCAAATTACTAATGTGTGCTAATCCTAACCTTGCTACTGCCCCTAACCCAAACCCTGCACATTACCTTATGAAAATCCCTTTCCCTAATAGTACCACTACACAAGACACACACTTTTCATGTAGTGCAAAATGCATGCACAACACTAAACTCTATCTCCTTAGCTAGCCTTTACTCTAAACCTAACCCAAAAACATTCATAAAGATGCACATTTCATTCCCTTCACAATCACAAACACACACACAAAACACTGAATCTATCCCCTTGCCTAGCCACTACTCTAACCCTAACCTGCAACAACTTGTCACACATTCCCACCCCAATGACGAAACTTTTAGTTATATAAATGTTTCAGAATTAGAGCTACCCTGTTTACTGTAAACACAAGAGCAAACCCAATAGAAAGGGAACTGTCACTACTCCTACTGCCCAAAAAATCTTCTTTTAATATAAACACAGCAGAAACTTTGTTAAGGAAAAATGCATTTGATAGCGATTACTGCAATTGTTTTCATCACCTGACTGTTTCCTGTAATTGTCTGCTTTGACATGACTCTTACTTTCAATGCCTTTTGCAGCTTTTCTTCCTGGCCTTTTACTTAAAATGGGCACTGCCAAGCTTGGTATTCCTAGTCAACAAAACAAAAAATAAATTAATACAGTGCTCATTCAGTAGAATTAAATACAAAACAAAACTGTGAGACTCCTTATGTGCAGGATTAGTATAGGTAAATAGTGACACTCCATCTTACAATAGTAGCTTTTAAAGTATAACGTATGAGGTTTGAGAAGATGTGATAACCACTATATATGCAGCACAATAATTTAAAAATTATGAATACAAACATTTGTATTTTGCTAGAGTACAGATATCTTGAATGTTGTGTTGATGTTTATGTTTTGTGGAATTGTATTAGACAACATTTGAACACAATACACTGTGATAAATCACACTTTATCCTAGATAGAATAATCTGTATTAGCTACCAGATTGTGTTTTCTTCAATGTATGGAGTGAAATTAACTGAATATTGTGCATAATAAATTATGTACTGTCTTGTGCTAGAATACTTCATATTCTTGGTGCCATATCTTTTTAAATAAACACTTTTATAAAACTTAGACAATATATACAGTATTTATAATACAAGTCTAACCATCCAAATTTGTAAAAACAAAATGTAAACAATTGTCATACTGATAGCTAGGGTCTTGACTTGAGCAATTTCAGTTGAACAAGGCATCACATATCATCTAAAAAGAAATAAAGAGCATCAGTTAAGATACATCATCTGGCTAATGATAAAATATCAATTTTAATGATTCAATTTCTTTACAATTTTTAGTTAGTGAAATATTAAATTTGATTATCATGTTCTTAGTTATATAATCTTTCTCTATAAAGGCAATAACTTGAACAGTTATATGTTCTCCCTCCTTATCTTTTGGTACAAGATAAAGAACAACACTCTCCAAGCAAACCTAGAATGGATAATTTTATACTTTATCAAATTATGGGATATTCAGGACTAATGTTTCTCAATACAGTGACATTCCCAGAATATGTGTTTGCCTTCTACTTGTTCATCTTTACATACAGCACAAAGTATTGAAACATTAACACTCACAGCTTCTGATTTTACTGGAGTTAAGTACTTATTTTGAAGTATCATTTGTGGTTATAGATAAATTTGGTAAGCGCATAGTTATAGAAAATGGTAATACTAGCTGGTCCTCCACAGCAAATAGATGTTTAGACACTTCAGTTGACATTACACTGATGGGCAGAATTAGAGGGTAGCAATCATTTACTTAATAGTAGTTTCAAAGCCAGCCCTAGCAACTATGGGGTTCAATTTGGACTATTTTCATGGGGCCCTCAGGAGGACACCCCAGCCTATCACCTCAACCCACCACTAGATTCCTAGACTTAAAATTATTTCAGATGTGGTATCAGGAATATATTACTGTGTACTGAAAACAAGACAACATACTTGTTATCTTGCATTTTGCTATACATGTTAAAACAGAAGCAGATTATTTGCTCCTGGATTACCCTCAGATCCAACATCTCTTTTAGTTCTAGTTCCATTCTCAAGGTCTACTTAAATTCAGGCAGATTATAACAAGGTCTCTTTGTTGGGCCACTGAGGTCCTGTGTCTGCATGGTGCTTTACTAGGGGAGTACACACTGACCTATCAGTACTGCCCATATCTGCTGAACTTGCTTCATTCATAGCTGCTGTGGAAGGGCACACTTTTTCCATATCTCTCCTTCCTGCTCTTTTTTCTTCAGCCTCCTTTTCCTTCTTCCCCCCACCTGAATGCCCAACAACTGTATATCTTGTAAAATTTTGCTCTTTGCATTTTATTTTCTGCACAAAAACATGACACAATATGATGTTATAACAGAATACCACTGCACACTACAGGATGTTGTGACAGTATACCACTGCTCACTATAGGATGTTATGACAATATACCACTGCTCACTACAGGATGTTATGACAGTATAGCACTGATCACTATAGGATGTTATGACAGTATACCACTGCTCACTATATGATGTTATGACAGTATACCACTGCTCACTATATGATGTTATGACAGTATACCACTGCTCACTATAGGATGTTATGACAATATACCACTGTTCACTATAGGATGTTATGACAGTATAGCACTGATCACTATAGGATGTTATGACAGTATACCACTGCTCACTATAGGATGTTATGACAATATACCACTGTTCACTATAGGATGTTATGACAGTATACCACTGCTCACTATATGATGTTATGACAGTATACCACTGCTCACTATATGATGTTATGACAGTATACCACTGCTCACTATATGATGTTATGACAGTATACCACTGTTCACTATAGGATGCTATGACAGTATACCACTGCTCACTATAGGACATTATGACAATATATTGTTGCTTACTATATGACTTTATGACAATATACCACTGCTCACTATGAGATGTTATGACAGTATAACACTGCTCACTATGGGCCATTATGACAGTATAATACTGCTCACTATAAGCCGTTATGACAGTATACCACTGCTCACTATATGACATTATGACAGTATACCAGTGCTCACTGTATGATGTAATGACAGTATACCACTGCTCACTATATGACATTATGACAGTATACCAGTGCTCACTGTGTGATGTAATGACAGTATACCACTGCTCACTATATGACATTATGACAGTATACCACTTCTCATTACATGACGTAATGACAGTATACCACTGCTCACTATATGATGTTATGACAGTATACCACTGCTCACTATATGACATTATGACAGTATACCACTGCTCACTATATGATGTTATGACAGTATACCACTGCTCACTATAGGATGTTACAACAGTATACCACTGCTCACTATAGGATGTTATGACAGTATGCTACTACTCTTCATAGCTACTTTATTGACTGAATGCTTGTATTAAATTCACTTATGACTATGTTCACTAATTCTACTTATCACCCTGACTAATACATGCTTTGCTTGCCCTTACATTATAATTGTTGCACTGATATTGATTAGTTTTTTTGTGTGTTTCACCTGCACTGAGCCTGAAAAATGGTCCAGGTGGATCACTGCTGTACCCCAATTAACACATTTTAAAATAAAAGAATAAAAAGCCAGTCTTTGTAATTTAAATACTTTACACACACACCATCATTTTAGGAGAAGTTGCAGACAACACCAAGCCGGTCATATTATGAAGTAAACTCATTTGGAACATAAACTTGGTAAAAATTTCCTTCCTCACGACAGTCTGACACTGCATCCCATGTCCAATATTCTTGGATGCCAGGAAATGTAGGGCAAATGAGCAAGTGAGGATGAATGGAAAGCTTGTGGGGAGAAAACAGGCCCAGAATGAACATGAAAAATGTCTTCTGTCAGTCACATTATGCATATGCTCTGAAGTGCTGCAGTTCCTCTCCTAGTTAATTCTCATACCTTGGAATAAATCAATATATTTCCACAAGCCACATAAAATTCTTGAACTTCCTCAAAATGCTGAACTCTAGCAATAATAATCTTAAACCTCTCCTTAGACAAACCACTGCTTACCCACCATCCCCTTATAATTATTTTTGAGCATTGTTTTTACTTATTCGGTTATTTATTAAACAGGGTAAGTTGACTAATATGTGTACATCATTTGCAGCCCAATCCCAGGCTACAAGGTGCAGATAGGAGCAACATCATCCCATAGAAGTGAAAGATGTATATGTGTGTGTGTGTGTGTGTGTGTATGTGTGTGTGTGTGTGTGTGTGTGTGTGTGTGTGTGTGTGTGTGTGTGTGTGTTTGTTTTTAAATAGGGGTTGTTTCCTTGGTAATGAGATGTGTGCATGTGGGTGAGTATTTCTATAAGTGTGAGTCAGTATGTGGAGGGGCTTGTTTGTGAACGTGTGTGTTTGTGTGTGTGTGTGTGTGTGTGTGTGTGTGTGTGTGTGTGTGTGTGTATGCAAGTACTCGTGGTTGTCTAAATGTGTGTTTATTTTTATGTAGGGTTGTTTCCTTGGTAATGAGATGTGTGCATGTGGGTGAGTATTTCTATAAGTGTGAGTCAGTATGTGGAGGAGCTTGTTTGTGAATGTGTGTGTGTGTGTGTGTGTGTGTGTGTGTGTGTGTGTGCACGATTGTGTGTGCGTGTGTGTGCATGTATGTGTTAATGTGTGTGAATGTATGCACACATGGTTGTCTAAATGTGTATTTGTTTTTATGTAGGGTTGTTTCCTTGGTAGCGAGATGTGTGCTAGGGATAATAATAGAGATGTCAAGTCTGAAAGTCAGTATTTGATTCAAAGACATGGTAAAGTGCCACAAATGAAGTGATTCTTTGTGAGGCCTTACCATGTCTCTGAATTAGAATTTCCCTTTGACACACTAATTGCTTAATTCCCATAGGGCACTTAGCCCTGCCAGAGAGAAATTCTCTGACTTTTGTTCATAGTCATTGTGTAAATTAATGATAGTTCAGTTATGTAATACACGTACCACCTCAAGTTGTCTTACATCACAGCTGATATTATTAAAGAATGGTAAAGTGCTGCAAGTAATAATTCTGGTCTAGCAAAATGTAAGATATTATAACATACTACATGAGCACCCATGATGAATATTAATTATTTTTAATACAAGACTGTATAATAACAGATTTATTAATTTTAGGAACAAAATTTAACTTTTTTCAAAAGCTTTTAAAGCATTAGTGATGATAACAGCTTCTTGGTACACATGATTAATATTACTGCACATAATCAATGCTAGTGTTATTTTCTTGGGCCAGTCTTTTCTGTATGAATCCTGATTGAAAATGATAATAACAAGGACCATACTGTTTGAAGTCTTAGTGATATGGCTGACAACAATTTTACATCAACATTAATTAGCAAAACATGGATTTAAAATAAAAATAGATACTGGCAGATTAAGGTAAGAGTCTTTAATTGCATTATTTGTAGAATAATTAAATAACTTACTTGAGATAATATTAAATTTATCCTTAAAAATGTTTTAAACCAAGAATATATTCCCACCCCAGCCTGGTACTTTTCCAATGGTGAACTTACAATTCACATTCAGTAGCACCATATTAGATGGCCAAATTTTCTTTCAGATGACAATGAAGGTTACGTGCTCTGAAACCTTTAAAATATTGTTTATAGAATTATCCAAAATATGATTAGTAGGGTTACTGTAAATATCTCTGAATAGCTCTTCATATGCTAGTCTGACCATTAAAAAAGTAGTCAGTAATGTTATCATCCCCCTTCAGATTTTAAACATCATTTCTGGGTCTATCCAACTTCAAAAAACACAGCTAGTAATTTTGGTGGAAGCTGACCACATCCAGCACAGTTAAATATCATTAAAGTAAAATTGTATTGTGGTTTAAATGGCATTAGGAATGAATTTCATCAATCACTTGTTCCAGTGTAGCAATATGTTCAACCTTTTAATACTTTATGTCATTTTTATTAGTCTCCCCCTTCAAAGTTGCATTCATCATTGCCCATATGGCTTCCAGATGTATATGATTATCAAGGTAATTTTCACCAAACTCATCCAAATAAGCCTTGAAGGTGCCTTGCAGTGTAGGCCCTTTAAAATATATGAGTTAATCCTGCAGTTAGACTACTTAATCCTAATTCTAAACTCATCAAGTTAACTTGACAAATTACAGGATAATAAGTAAAAATGAAGCTGTGTCCATGATCTCTGAATATGTGAAAAGAAGATAAAACCTATTTCTTGCAAACAACTTTAGCCTTTAGGTGCCATATAAGTTGTGAGTATTTATCACTTTGATTACATTTAGCAGGTGAAATATGTATATCTAATCTTATTGCTCAAGGTGGTGTTTCAGTCACCTGCTAAATTGTAATTATACTCTTCAAAGTTTTCCACAACTTTTATCATCATCATCATCATCATTTACATACGAACTTTATTGTGAACAGAGGTAGAATGAGTTAACAACTCCTGCTTATGGTGTAGCAATTCATAAACACAAATCTACCTTCAGGAACAGTAATATGAGGGATTCACATTCAAAAATTTTATTCACTACAATTGTGCCTTTAATGTTATTGCAAAAAATATGGCTGGCCCATTTCTCTTAAAGTTCTTTAAGTAGCCAGTTTTCCTTTGTGTCTCTTGTAAGGAGAAAAAAATCTAACAAATGACTTCACTTTTGTAAACCATATGCCAAAAAGATTTCTTTTGTTTGAGATGTGAATACCATTCCAGATAGTGTATCTTTGATATGATTTTTTTTTGCCCTCTTTGCTCCTGCATTTGCCTGCCAGCTATCAAACTCAACCTTGGTGTATCAGCTCATCCGTTCCCTTCACCAGCAGATAATTAACCAAGAGGGATCCCCATCCAAGCAGCTGTCAGATTGGGTTGAGTTTTTTTTTTTATTTCTGTTTTCTCCCTGTCCATGTGCATAAAATAACATGTTAATGCAGCACTAATACTGTAGCATTTGCTGTTTTAAACCAAGGATGTAAATATTTATACTGCACTCAACCATGGCATGCAGCAATGACTGTCAAAAAGATACCTATCCAAGAATTCAGTAGGACTGCCCACACTTGTAGATTTATAATGAGCTATGCAGCACTGCTAGGAATATTGTATTTACATATTTGAATATGTAAATACATCATACACATCATTTTACAATTAAGTACAATAACGATTATAGTAACAAAATCAGAATTAAAACATTGCAAAAGGTGGAAGATAAACAAATTTAAAAAGCTTTAAAATAAAAACAGATATTGAAAGATTTAAACACACTCCTTATACAGATTGTGACCATGACTTATATTAAGGTACTAAGGGAGAACAATATGTTAAGATCAGCTGTGGAGGCAGGTATGTGGCAGGAACATTTGCTGTAGTTTTGATAGGATTAGTTTTGTTGGTGTGTCCTAGATCCAAATCAGTGTATTACTCTCAAAAGCATACCTAAGATGAACTCATAACTCTCAACTTTCCAGATTTTTGCCTGTTATTTTTGATTCTCTGGTAAATCACTGAGGATGGAAGTCAGAAAATAATGACAGACATTTGAGTTTCAGACTTGATACCCTTTAGAAAATTCATACTAATGCAAAAACTGTTATTTTATCAACTTTCTAAATTTATAAGAACAATATTTAAAATTTTCCCTATTTTTGGGTCTTTGTTCTACCATTATTTATGGCTTTGTCCAGATTTCTTGCACTAGGAGGTTGAGCGTTATGCATGAACTAGTGAACAGTATCAGAACAGTATCATACAAACAAGGTTCCAGTGTTTACTTCTTTATATGGGTCTATATCAGAAGCACGAAACAGCTTCTGAGTGAACTGGTAAAGGGGGACACATATTCATTGAACCGCATTTAAGCGATTCAATGAATATGTCACAGGGCAAGGAGGTAGTTGGCCAATTACACGGAGTTGCCCTTTCCTTTGCTATAGTGCGATCTCAGATTTGGTATATTTAGTTAGGGGGTGTGGGGGGAACACCCCCACATTGGCGGTGTGGGGGCGAAGTCCCCCACCTGATAATGTTTTTTAATTTTTTTCCAAATGGCCACATGAATTTTTTTCACTAGGAAAAAATTTGATTATGTGGCTGTCCGCTATTTTCATGTTTCACATATTGGGCCGGATTCATGATGGCTTGTACGGAGTCTACGAGTAGAGTAAGACTCCGTGCAGCCATCATGTCCATTGAGCGATCCACGAACAGCCTGTAGGGGCGTGTAAGACAGCTC
This sequence comes from Protopterus annectens, assembly GCF_019279795.1. Lineage (NCBI taxonomy): Eukaryota > Metazoa > Chordata > Ceratodontiformes > Protopteridae > Protopterus > Protopterus annectens. Next base: position 458,484,647 of record NC_056738.1, read on the forward strand.
CTAACACGTCACCTACACGGAGAGGGCTGTGATATGCAAATTACCTCACTTGCAGCCGAAAGGCATGCAAATGAGGTAAATTTATGATACAGGAAGCAGAAACCTATCCGAGTAGGAAACGTGTTAGCTGCAGAAATGTACTCAGTTGACAACTGAGTACCGTTCTGCAAATAGCACAATGGAGCCTTGTCAGCTCCAAATAAAGAAAAAATAAAAACCAAAAAGACACAGGAACAATTAAAGGTTGCATATGATTGAGGAAGCATGCCAATGGCCAAATATATGGCCATTGGAAAGTTTCCCTGATGCAAAATTAAAATAAATTTTTTTTTTCTGCCGATTTCCGATGTTTAAGCATAGCGCAGCACCGCGCAAACGGGGTGTGCTATAAAAATCATAAAATAAGGCAATAAAAGCCACAAACATGGAATTTATGAAAATTGTCAAATTACAATGTAAGGGAATAGCAGGCTGAAGACAACATGGCCACCGAGTAGGGGTTGCTAAGGGGAGAAGCCCAGTCTAAGACACGTAACCAAGCATTAGTAGGCAATCCTATGTAAATGAGTGTTAGGATAGTGAATTGCACTTTTACATAGCAAATGAGCACAGTCAGTGGAGTGTAGGAGTAGGATATGGGGAGGAACAGAGTAGGAGATAGGTGACATCACAAAGGGGGTATGTATGAAAGTAGTGAAGCTCATTGGAGGACAGTGGCATGTGTTAGGTGTCAGTTAGACATCATGGAAAGAGGTGTGTCAACAGGTAGGCCAGGGAAAGCCAAGAAATAGAAGGGGTATACTGTGGATAACACCAAAGTTTCTTGCTGAGCGGGTATGCGCATGTGTGCACTCCTGTAAACTCAAGTAAGACAGAGTGCGCGCGTGGAAGCGTGACTGCATGCGTTTAAGCCGGAGTAAGCATGTATAAGGCTGTTTAAAGAGTTTGCGCTGGTGTGCACGCGTTTTAACCCGAATAAGCAAGTTTTAGTCCGTCTAAGCATGTGTGTGCGCGTGTGAGCTGCTGTGAGCGTGTTTGCGCTTGTATGTGCGGTGCTCCCCCTGGGGAAACAAAAAGGAAAAAGGAAGCACAACAAATAGCAGGAAGCTACCAGGTAATACAAGTAGAGCTAGCAGTTGAAAACAACCAGAATCAGGCAATTACACAGGCAGAACACTAGCCCAGCCCAGCACTTAAAACTCTGCAAACAACAGTGCAGTTTGTTTCTCTCAAGAGACACTGCAACACTGGAGTAAGCTACTAGAAGTGAAAACTGAAAAAGCTTCACTCAGGCAAAAAATGCTAGGGGCTGCCATTTCTGCTATAAGGCGACATATGAAACATGCTGAGGGTGGTGACAATGCAAATGCTGCTGGACAACCCACAGTGAGGAGATGGAGAAGAGTGTACAGGCCCAGGGTCACCTACCAGGGGTTACATGAGCTGGAGATAGTGGAGCGCTATAGAGTGGACAGAGACCGCCTGCAGCAAATTGTTGAGCTGTGCAGGCCACGCCTCACACACAGAACCAACAGAGGGGAACCCATCCCAGTGGAAACCAAGGTATGTGTTGGCCTAAGAATACTAGCAACAGGTACCTTTCAGAGACCAACTGGTGATATGATGGGGATATCACAGGCATTAGTATCCAGGGTACTGCACCAGTTCCTGGATGCCATGTCAGCACATGTCGGTGATCATGTATATTTCCCCAATTCCCATGAGGTATTGGCCAGCAATATGTATCTCTTCCAGCAAATAGCAGAATACCCTGAGGTAGTGGGTGCAATAGACTGCACACATATACGCATCAAAGCACCAGCCGGTGAGTGGGGTAGGGTCTACATTAACCGCAAGGGCTTCCCCTCCATCAACTGCCAGGTTGTGTGTGATGCCCAGGGCATAATAATGAATGTGTGTGCTGGCTGCCCTGGAAGCTACCATGATTCCCATATCTGGCATATGATGCAGCTGTACCAGACATTTGTCAATGGGGACATCCCACATGGTCACTTAGTGGGGGATGCTGGCTATGCACTGGAGCCGTGGCTGATGACATCCATCAGAAATGCACACACACCTGAACAAGAATGCCATAATGAGGCACATGCACAAATACGAAATGTAATCGAGCGTGTGTTTGGGTTGCTCAAGTCATGGTTCCGGTGCCTGGACACATCTTGTGGAGCCTTGCAATACTCACCAACTACATGTACCCAAATTGTCATGGTATGTGCTATGCTACATAATATGATCCTGCGAAAACAGCTGCAGCAGGACCAGCATAGGCCTGGGCCAAACAGCCCCCCACCAGTGCCAAGGCCATCACAGGCAGAGCGTGACTCGGAGGAGGAACAACCTGAGCCTTCCCCAGTAGGCAGAAGGAGGCATGCCCAGTATGCCTTGGCCCTGGCAAAGAGGCAACACATAGCACATACATTGGCTCAGTAGGAACCCTGGAAATGATACCTCTCTCTGACTCGCACATATAGTAAAAGGGATGCCTAACTTGACACTACCTGTTTCCAAACATGTATAGGGAGTGCAGTATGTGCATCTGACATAGGCAGCCCTGCAGCACCACCTGAGGCATGATTGTCATGTGTTAAGCAATGTAAGGTAGTGCTAAACAGCATTTACCACCATGTCGTATATGCAAACTTGATGACCTTCAGTAGCATCCTACCCTCACCAAACATGAGGCCACAATATGAAGACAAGATGATCAATTACAACAATTGGCTTAAGTATTGGTGTCAGTGAAAGGGGATTCAATGCCTGTCAGCCTGGGATGAGATGCTCGACAAGACATGATGCTTTGCTAGGGATGGATTTCACCTATCACCTGTGGCCTATTGGATATTGCCAATGGCTCATGTCACCCCCATAGTGCCTTTTTTAGGTAAGGCTCAAAAGACAAACCCACCTCCATAGGTATCACAAGGGATAAGAGAGTATAAGTAATGCTACTCAATGCCAGAAGTCTAAACTATAAGATGCACACACTCCAAACTCTCCTCAGCATGGAGAATGTTGATATCTGTGCAGTAACAGAAACCTGGTTCAAGGCTCCCAAGAGCACCCTAGCATTCACAGGTACACCTCATACCATGCTTTACAACTGGAAAACATGTAACAAACTACAAAAGGAGGGTGAGTATCAATATTTGTCAAAGATACCCACACCCCCAGGTTGGTGACACAGCATAAAGCATCAGAGACTACCCATGTGTAACTAACAGTGGGTAAAAACCGCCTTCCAGTTCATAGCCCGCTACAGACCACCTTCCTAAACCCAGGAACCACACTTGGCCGACTGGAGAACACATGAAAATATGAAGGTCTCCCCAAACACTATTATATTGGGCGGCTTCAACTACCCAAACATACACTGGGAGCATTACCCTAGCTCCAGCACCCTAGCCCAAAGGTTCCCATAATTTATAATCCAAAATGCTATGGAACAACTTGCTACCACTCCCACAAGAGGGGAAAACATACTGGACCTGATCATCACCAACATGGGGACTCTCTGCCCAAGACCAGAAGTGTATCCCTCACTGGTAAGATCACACCAGACAGTAATCTCACTGGATATTCACATCCCCACCCCAGCCCATGGCCAGAAAAGCACAGTGAAAAATTTTCACTAAAGCATATGTCACACTCCTCAAAAATGAGGTGGAATCCTTCACAGCCCCTGTGTCTGTGGAAAATATGGGCCAGACCTCATAACCCATAAACGCATTCTATGAACACCTTCAGGAATGCATGGATCATGCAATCCCAAATAAAACCAAGACCCGATCCTCCAAAGGCAGGCATCCTGTTTGGTGGACCCCAGCCATAAACAAACCATACAATACAAGGAGGAAGCTACTATATGATAGATCCAAATCACAAAAAGGGAAGGCATCTCTGACCAGTATTATTGAAAAACAATGTCCACACATAAAATTGTCTAAGGCCATCTGTGAGATAAAAATTGTACAGGACACCAAGGATAATCACAAGGCATTCTTTACTTATTGTAGGAACCTGTGTGGGAATCCCCAGATATGCTCAGAATTAGTCCAAAATGACAAACAATACACCAAACCCACAGACATTGCCAATATCCAAGCTGACAGGTTCAGTGCAAACTTCTCCCCCCCTCCCCACCAAAAGGGCAAATATCTATCCCAGCAGAGTGCTGGCCCCCTGACATCACAGATGCTCAGGTAACAGCCAGCCTCTCCAAAGCAAAACACACAGCATCAATGGGACCAGACGGTATCCTGGGCTGTGTCCAACATGAACCCCAAGAAGAATTGAACACACACATAAAACCACTGTTCAATCTCAGCCTTAACACAGGGTATGTATCCAAAGAGCAGTGTACAGCAACAGTGAACCCTCTCCACAAAGGTGGTGCCTCAATGGATACTGCAAACAATCACCTCAGAAGCCTGACTAGCTTGGTCTGCAAAGCTATGGAAAGGATTATCATGGACCTCAGAAATAAACATATTGGGGACACACAGACACTGGATCCTACCCATTTTGGCTTTGTTAAGGGCAGATCCTGCCTCTTAAACCTGGTTGAGTCATTTGAAACAGTCACCAAGGCCATTGACAAGGGGATGGTGGTCCACACAGCCTACCTGGACCTCGCAAAAGCCTTCCATACAGTACCCCACTTGGTCATCATAGATAAGATCACCAGCTTCGATAGAAACCCCTATGTCACTAGATGGGTTGCAAACTGGCTCATGGACAAAACCCACATGGTCTGAAATGCTGGAGCCATGTCAGACCACAAACCAGCTACAAGTGGCATCCCACAAGGCTCAGTCCTGGGACCTCCCTTGTCTGGTATATATTTCTCAGAGGTGCAGGCCAACACAGAAGGACTGTTGGTGAACAAGTCTGTAAATGACTGCAAACTGGGTGCCATAATCGACCCTCCAGCTGACACAAGCATCCTACAAAAGGGCCTCATAGAAACAGACAACTGGTGCCAGAGCCATGTCCTCAAGCTAAATGCAAAACAGTGTATAGTCCTCCCCTTTGTCAAAAACTAAGTGCCCACAAATTACTACATATGTGGTAACCCATTAAGTATGGAAGAAGTGATAAGGGACCTGGGGACCCAGGTTGATAGCAATCTCACATTCGGCAACCATGTGGCCAAAGTGTTCAGAGAAACATTTCATATAGCCCACCTAATCATGAAGGTATTCACATCTACATCAGGGGAGGTCATTGTGCCTCTTAACTCATCCCTCATCAGGCCCATAATTGAGTACAATGCCCCTTGTGGGATGTACCTTCTCAGACACCTGCAGCAGCTGGAAAGACCACAAAAGTACCTCACCGGGAGGATCAAAGGGCTCAAACACATGCCATTCACTGCCCGGTTAAAGAAACTGCAGCTCCACTCAGTGGCATACCACCTGCCCAGAGGTGATCTGTGCCTGATGTATAAAGCCATGTCCAACCTGGAATCAATGGACATACCACACCTTGGAAAATCAGAATCCCATCAAGCTATGCGCTCAAGAGACCTGAACCTCAGGACTGAAATAAATAGGACATGCTAGAGTGACAGATTTATAACCCAGAGGCTCCCCCCACTCTTGAGTAAACTCCCACTCCAGGTTAGCCAGAGTCCCTCATTGACTCTCTTCAAGAGGAATCCTGATGAGCGGATGGGAGATTGTAGGTTTACCCTGGGTATCACTTCTATGTCACTGTTAGCCAGAGGCACAGTATACTAACCTTGAAAAATGTCATGGCAAACTCCACTTACAATGTGTGTTGAAAGCCAAACACATTCTGGCTAGGATTATAAATGCCCTAGGGCAGATAGCCTAGTATGAACATATGAACAGAATCACACACACCAACTAGTACAACTGTGGTCAATGTGGAGTAATGTTTGGCAATGTCTACCCAAGTTGGTGAATACACCGCAATGTCGGACAAGCTGGTTTAAGTAGGCCATAGCTGAACAAAATGCAACATGCTCATAGTTGCCCAACTGGCCCTTAACTAGTCTGGTCTGCTCAGTATGAGCATTTACAGCAGTGATGGGACTGAAACCCATGATACTGTGCACCATAGTGAAAGTACTGAACCACTACACCATGACAGTATTGCAGTGTTCAGCCAGTATGAGAGAATGTTGCCAAGTCTTTGCAAACTATCCCATGGAAACCCTGCAGGCACAGCATAATCCCTGTTGAGTTATGACACAAAGGAGTCTGGCAGTAAGAACACAACATGACGTCCAACACACACAGTATTAATGTCAATATTGGTCATGTTCACACACAACCACAAATGTAGTGGACTTCAGATCACAACATATGGAAAGGTCACACTGGGCATGCTCACACACTTGGATAAATGAGACATATGTCAGGCAGCAAACCATGGAAAGCCTGAACTGGGCATGCTCACACACTTACGCCATGTCTGAGTATAGCAGTCAGTCACACATATCTGGCAGTTGTATGTGTTAAGCCAGGAACCTCCCACGATCCAGCAATCCGCCCTGTGCACACAGTTAAATGACAACAGACACATATATTAATATACTGGAACCCTGTCATGATCAAACATGTTATGCAGATACACAAGCTGTTCATAGAAACTGGGAAAGCTACGACAATAAAGACCTGCAAACAGTAGCAGCAACAAATATTGTGCATCCCGAACATAAACATAGGTGCAGAGGTCAATACTAGGCTGTCTGCCCTAGGGGATTCATAAGCCTAGGCAGAGTGTATTTGGCATCTGCCTCCCCAGTAGAGTAGCCTACTGTGCTTTTGTAAAGTAGGTCACAGAAGGCACCCTTTAAGGCTAGTTTGCTGTGCCTCTGTCAAGCAGGGACACAGTGTAGATCCCAGGGGTGAATTTGCAATTTCCCATCCATGCGGCTGTATTTTGCTGGAAGAGGGTTGACGAGGGGCTATGTCTAACTTTAATTGGGATTCAATTACAGAGTGAGGGGAGCCTCTGGGTAATGAATCTGTCCCTGCAGCATGTCCTATTTATGTTTGTGCTGAGGTTTACGTCCCTGGAGTGTGTAGCTGTAAGGGTCTTGGATGTTATGAGGTGGAGCATGTCTATTACTTCTGGGTTTGAAATGGCTGTGTACGTCAGGCATAGATTACCTCTGAGTAGGCATTAAGCAACTGAGTAGAGCTGGAGATCCTTTAGCTGAGCTGCATAGGACATCTGTATGTAGCCCATGATTCTCTTGGGGAGGTACTGTTGTGTTCACTGTAGTTGCCGCAGGTGTTGGGTAAGGTACACCCCTAAAGGGGCATTGTAGTCATACATGGGCCTGATGAGTGAGTAATAGAGGGCCACAATGCCCCCCCATGATCTACATGCAAACACCCATGTGAGAAGGAGGGCTATACAAAGTTCTTAGCAATGACTCTCTGTCAATGTGATTAGCAAAGGAGAGGTTATGATCTATCTGGGTCTGTGGGATATTGCTCTGTTATGTAGTAGCTTCCTCCTTCTGTTGTACAGCTTATATATGGCTGGGGTCAACCAGACAGGTCTCCTGTTTTGGAGGAGTCATGGTTTTATGTGGGATAGCATGATCAATGCATACCTGCAGGGGCTCATACAATGCGTTTGTAAATGATTCTGCAGATTGGTCTGTATTAACCTCCAGCATGGGGCCTTTGAAGTATTCCACCCCAGTCTTCATAAGTGCAAAGTCTGCTTTTGAGAAATTCTTTACAGTGATTTCCTTGGCTGGGGGTGGGGACGGGATATGGATGTCCAGGGAAAGTTGATTATGGTCTGATCTTAGCAATGATGGTTCTACCTCTGGTGTGGAACACAAGAGTCCCCATGTTGGTGATGATCAGGTCCAATATGTAGTCCCCCTAGTGGGTGTGGTGACTGGTTGTGCCATAGCACATGGATTCACAAATTGTAGTGGCTGTAGGGTGATGTTGTCGAGGGCTTGAGTAGTATCCCCAGTCAATATTTGTGTACCTGAAGTCAACCACTATAATGGTGTGTGTGAAGACCTTCATATCCTACACTGCTCCCAGGAAAGCCAAGTGTGGTTACTGGGTATGGGGGGGGGGGTGGTCTGAACTACACACCAAACCAAAAGGCAGTTTTGCACAATGGTAGGTGTATATGTATGGCCTGTCATGCTTAGTGCAGTGGGACCAACCCAGAGGTGTGTGTATCTGTGATGTATATGGATACACCCCCTACTTGTGTTCTGTGTCACAAGTCCTGTGGTCATGAAGCATGGTGTAGAACATAACCTGGCAGTGCCAGTGTGCATATGTGACCCTGAACTAGGTGTCTGTGAATGCACAGATATTGTTATCCCCCACACTGAGGGATAGTTAAAGATGTACATTCTTCTTTGGAAAGACTGATGATGTCAGCACCCTATAAATACAGCAGAAGAAAGAAAATTATCCAGTGATGCAAATAGTGCGCTGCGCTAATGCGTCTCTTTTTCTCAAGTAACATAACATACTTAGGTAGGGGTTTGAATCCTTCAAACGCTGTGTGTGTGGGGGGGGCAGTGTTGTATGTATGTATGTAATCCTCTGTGAAAGGGATGGCCTTTTTGAAGACTGGGATAACACATTAAAAGATGTAATTCTTCTTTGGAAACACTGATGATGTCAGCATCCTATAAATACAGAAGGAGAAGAACAATCATCCAGTAATGTGAATAGCGTGCTGCGCTAATGCTTCTCTCTCAAGTATCATAACATACTTAGGTAGGGGTTTGAATCCTGCAAATGTTGTGTTTGGGTGGGTGGGGCAGGGTTGTGTGTATGTATATAATTCTCTGTGAAAGGAATGGCCTTTTTGAAGACTGGGATAACACACTAAAAGATGTAATTCTTCTTTGGAAACACTGATGATATCAGCACCCTATAAATACAGCAGGAGAAGCAAAGTTATCCGGTAATGCGAATAGCACACTGCGCTAATGTGTCGCTCACAAGTATCATAACATACTTAGGTAGGGGTTTGAATCCTGCAATTCTCTGTGAAAGAAATGCCCTTTTTGAAGACTGGGATAACACACTAAAAGCTGTCATTCTTCTTTGGAAAGACTGATGATGTCAGCACCCTATAAATAAAGCAGGAGAAAGGAAGTCATCCAGTAATGCGAATAGCTCGCTGTGCTAATGTGTCTGTCTCTCAAGTATCATAACATACTTAGGTAGGGGTTTGAATCCTGCAAATGCTGTGTGTATGTAATTCTCTGTGAAAGGAATGGCCTTTTTGAAGACTGAGATAACACACTAAAAGATGTAATTCTTCTTTGGAAAGACTAATGATGTCAGCACCCTATAAATACAGCAGGAGAAGGGAAATCATCTAGTAATGTGAATAGCGCACTGTGGTAATGCATCTCTCTCAAGTGTCATCACCTAGTTAGGTAGTGGTTTGAATCCTACAAATGCCATTTGTCATACAGTTTGTGAATGTATGGTGTGTTTTGCTTTTATTATTGTATGACATATTATTATAGCAGTAATTGCCATGCACACATCAGGTATGTGTTTGCCACATACAGATATGTACCTGTGACCTTTAATAGTTCCTATGTGTGAAGCCTGCCCCATATGAATACAGTTGTTACCTTTGCCACCATGTGCCACAGCTTACCAGACCTTAGGCCATACATGTATGTTGGTGACAATGCAGGCTACTGCAGTGATCTGTGTCTTAGGCCAACTATGTGACACACACCCATGAAAGCTTTAATAGATTAATGTGGGTGACAGTTCATGTCTGGAGTATATGTCAGACATGTTAAAACACAGCAAAGTCTGTGAGTGATGGCCATCCAGTGTAGGTGTATGGCAACTGTTGCCGATATGCATACAGACACCTTCTTGCTTAGGTGATACACTGAGGGACTGCAGAATAACTTTGGAAATGTGAATATCACAGGATAGACAAGATAACACCTGTCCACATGTACACACCATTACCCGTTCTACATGATGGGTGCTACCACCTACATGGTACTGTTGGAATACTATGTTAACTACATGCCGATAACAATGCCACAGTTGCATTACAGCAATAAAGCATGGTTTGGACAACAGGTATCTGTCCGTATGATACCCTTGTGGTGGTTAGGTGTGTCATGTGTAGAATGCATTGTAGGCCACTGTACATATTTGCAGTCATGGATGGACATATCCGTAGTATGTTGGCATGTACGTGAGACTGCTATATGCCAAAGGGTATTGTTCCCAGGGATGTGTGGGGCTCAGTAACAATGGCTACTGGTATAGGGTAGTACTGCAGGGATATCACTGACACTAGGTTCTTACGTCTGTGTATCAGTTGAGGAGACACCCTGTAATGACCACTGAATGTCAGGCTATGTAAGCTGTGTATACTACCAGAATGCAGACCATTGACATGTGGAAATCACCCACAGCATACTGTCAAACCATGTCATGTTCCATGCTGACCATGTTCACAAATGTACACCTGCAAATTGTTGATGCAAACATCACACATGTACTGTCCACACCACAACACATGCAGGCACAGGTGCATGCAACAGCCATGTGGCACATGTGCAGACAGTAGACTTTGGGAATTAACACTCGTGTATACAAAACTGCAATGACAAACATAGTTAATGCATCATGCATGCTCGAATATACCCACAACAATATCATTACACTGTACTGTTAACATCATAATATTACTACAGTGCTATGTAGTCACCTTGTGCATCAGTACCATGCTATCCTGTTCCAGCATCAATGTTGCAGATGGCAGGAGGTGGCACAGTTTCATCATATGCACAGGGTGTGTACTTGGTTTGCCAGAGTCTGCCATTGACACATCCAATCAACATGTATGTGTGTGTGTGTTAGTGAGGGACAACAGTACAAAATGGGGCAATGTTGCTGCGATGTGTGTGTGTATGTGTTAGCCCTAGGTGTTAGCATTATGTGTGTGTGTATGCATGCACACAGTTCCACCATGTGGCTGCCATATACGGGTGTTTGTGGACAGCCACAGACTGTACCTGCCAGGTCATACAGATCACTGTCTCTGGCCACGGACACGGTACCTGTGCCTGGCAGGGGTGCTACGGACAGTATCAGGTACTAAGCCAGACTGGGTACTGTCATCAGAAGCAGTGGGTTGTTGACTGGACACATGTCCCTGCTGGGACTGTCCAGAGCCACATGCACGTGGTCTTCTAGGACGGTCTAATGACAGCACAGACCCAGCATTGCTGGGGCTGGTACTGGCATTATGGGAGTGGCTGCGGGTTTGTTGTCGTCCTCAACGACTGTCAGCTGATAATGTTGCTGGCATACATCCACGTCGACACCTCAACCATCCTGCAGTGTCCTGGCTCCTGGACATGTAGTTGTGGAACAGATCTAATGTGTCCCCCCAACATCTATCAATGACCTTGCTGAAGTTACGGATGGCGGACGCAACGTCACGCATAGTGTCATTCATAGCGGTGCGATGTGCTCTAAGCTCCCTCAGACCCTGTCTGGTGTACTGTTACATATGTGCCTGTGCCTGTATTACAGCCTGGAACATAGCTGAGGTTGATAGACCTCTGTGGGCACGTCTGACAGGGGCAGTACGACCACGGATGCTCCCACGAGAACCCCTGGACATCTGCCTGTGTGGTACCATGTCAGGACTCTGGTCATGGCTGCTGTGAGGGGATGCATGTGCTAATGATACCACACTACCCTGGTCAATGCCCACTGTATGCTGTCCCTCAGCTAAGGACATTGGTGACAATGGATGTATCGGCAGGATGACTGTGTGCATTGATGGGGTTGACTGCTGTGTAGTGTCAATTGGATGACCAACGACAGACCCTGTCACACCTCCCTGTGCCATTACACATGTATCATCATTAGCACTACCCCCAGCAGTGGCTTCAGATTCCCTGCTGCACTCCACCAGAGCAACATCAGAACCTGTGAGAGGAAGATAGGAAAAACAGTTTACAAATGTGTACATGATATTAGCACACAGGCACACAGGTGCACATGCACACATGCACACATGCACACATGCGCACATGCACACATGCACACATGCACACAGGCGCACATGCATACAGGCGCACATGCACACATGCGCACATGCACACATGCACACCTGCACACAGGCACACAAGCACACAGGCACACTCCTCAGTACAGCAGATACAAACACAGACACACCTGCAATCCAACACATACACAATACTGTTTTAGGGTGGGTGACCGTTTCACAAGGAAAAACATCACTGCACACGTGTCAGCATGCAGATTATGTGTTGCACAGGAACATGCAGTGCAAGTGTAGACAGCCCTTGTTAATAACAGTATACGTGTACTTGATGCTTGTGTGTAGTTGTTCAGTGATTGTCTCCACCCTGGGACACAATGTGCACAAGGACATAACAATGTTGTGCAAGTGTTACAAGCTGTGGGTGCATAGATTTGCACACACACACACACACACACACACACACACACACACACACACACACAAAACACATGACAGTGCTACACAATAACAGCTATGTGTACTTTTGTGGTCAGTGGAACTGGATGTGGTGTAGTAACGTGAGCCATGATCAACATGCTTCTTGTGGTCAGTCAACAATAATAATGTGTGCCAGACAGGCAGCTAGCATGCTGTACCTAAAGTGCAGTAACATGACTACATCCACAATTACACAGCCACTTGTTACATGGGTGTGTAAGGTGGGCAATAGTGAGCATTGCCTAACATGAATGTATTATTTGTTCAAGACTGTTGCACAAAGACATGATAGGCCTCTACCCCTCAGGTATATTATGTGTGCTGCGTAGATAAGTGGGATGCTGAAGGCTGGCCATACAGCAGATGTCATAATTAGACATGTGTAGCAGGCTAAGGTGTAGTGTGTATGCCAACCATGTGTGTGTTGTGTACATGTGTATCAGGTATGCCTATACAATGTCCAGTACTGGGTTGCCACACATGTGTGTCATGCTCTGTGTATTGCATGTGAGTGAGGCAGCTACTGAGAATAATGGGATACGTATAGTCTCACAGCAAACATGCACAACATGCATTATGTGTAGGTGTGTTACATGTGCACACACTACACCTCCATATGACATGCACATGCCATTAGCAATAGTATTGTTATTACACACTCACCAGCATGGATTGGCTGCTTTGCTGTCACTCCAGAGGGACCTGCAAACATATGAGAGTGATCACCAGTGGCCACAACTGTGCCTTTGATACTGTGACTATGATAAAGTACAGTAGTACAGCAGGTGACTTTCACAGGTGTACAGATTATGCTCAGAATATCAATCTTGCAGAAGAATGGGCAGGTTAACAGCTACATAAACAGTACACATCTCACACACGCATAGACTACCAGTACAGAGAACAGTCAATTACAGATATGGCATGTTACCTGCACACTCCATTTCAACATGCTGGGTGGCTCCGGCCTCCATGATGACACATGTTTGTGGATGTTCTTATCGTTGGCCTGGAGCCACAACAGTTAGGAGGTGCTCCTCCATACTGGTGAGGGGGGGGTGGATAGGTACCCCACCACCTGTGGCAAGCTGTTGTCTGTGGATATCAGACGCACGCTGCCGGACATGTCTAATTAAATCACTGCAGTGATGGCGTACCTGCTCATATGTCTGGTTATGCATGCCTATGTCATTTACCCGACGGACAAGTTCTTGCCACAGTACAGCCCTCTCATGCTGGTTCTGGCTGGTCCTGGAAAACAGCACACAGCAATTCTGCACCAGGCTCTGGTGGATCTCCTGATCCTCTGCTGCTGTATAAAGTGGGTTTCGCTGATGCACCATCACCCTGGAAGGAAGGAAAAGAAAAATATGTGAGCAAGTCATGTGGCACACTTAATATTCAAATGTACTGATATCACTTCACTGCCATATATAGCATCTGTCTGTCTATCAGGGGATACACATGTTCGATACCACATATCAGTGCTCAGCCCACAACTGTCTGACAGTGCCTGCCACACTCCATACAACAAACTAGTATACACCAGCACTCGGCACACTGTTTGGGATACAATGCACAACCTCACTCTGGGGTATGTATCAAGCTAATGGATGAAGAATATTGTCGTCCCATGCAATGAATGCAATACACATGTACAGTTTCAATGGTAATCCACCCTAGTCTTTGATGCCATACCCCTACCTGACATATGTGCACAGTTGTTACTATAGCCAGCATACTACTGTCACAGAGTATACATGCTGCCAGGTACACACACATACCCTGTAACACACATGTCATTGTGGCCATGGTACAGACATCATTACACACACATTACACATACATACAACATACAAATGTATGACAACACAGATGAGAATTAACTGTGTACCTGATAGTACTGTGTGCCCCTACTTACAGATACCTATGCATGTGGTATGTAATCTGTGCAGACTACAGGTAACACACCAGACAGTGTTACCACGGAATGTGAACATACACCATACTGTAGTGTTTAGGCCTACAACATCAGGTAGTACAACAGTTCATATGTGAGCTGGATTCAACAGCAGTACCACTTACTGAGCATACATGTATTGCTTCTGCCTATGATGGGACACTGCAGTCGTACGCAGGGAACTACGGCACAACATATGCCAATCTACTATGTTTGCATCCCAATAACTGACACATCTTTCTCTGGCCTCACACCAAGAACACCAACTACCATGACAGACACAAACTCACGCTAAGCTATCACACCTTTACAGACCTTGCACACAGTCAGTGTCACACTCATTCAATGTCACATAGCTGGTATTGCACTGAGTACATGTGTGTGTGCATTGTATCATAGGTAGGTACTATGCTATTGGACCTGGGCCTAGGGCAGCCTAGCCATATGCTACCCTGCCCTTTGGTACACATGTACTGTGATTCTACTTGCTCCTGTGAAACGGTTACACAGATGTGACTCACAGGGCATATTACCTATCTCCATGACATTCATCAGGGGTATGTATGACATCTACTAATGAGGAGCCTTGTTTGTTAATGCTGGGTGGAAACCTGTACCTCCAGCATGTGCTGTTTAGTGGGGTGACAGGGATTAGGGCCCTAGGTCATGTAGGATGGACGGATTGTGAGGTGTTGCCATGGTGGTTGGCCAACTGGTATGGGTGTGACATAACTCTATATGTCCAGCACTGGTAACCTCTGTGTAGGAAGTATGCAAGGCACTCTAGCTGTGGTTTTGTGAGTCAGTCTGCATAGGGAATGTGTTTTTGGGCATTATCAGTCTTTGTTAGGTATGTCTGTGGCCTTTCCACTTGCTGCAGTTCTCATGGGAGGTACATACTGCATAGGACATTGTGAGGTGTACAGGGGTACACTGACTTACATTTCCCTAGCTGACACACCTTTTGTGATGACACGTACCATGTATACGGATTACAAGACTAGTGTGCCACTGTGGATATCAAAGGGGAGGCTATTGTACACCTGTGTCCCATGTTCCCTTCTGACGCCTCCAGTGGTAGGCAGGCAACCACCTATGTGGTAGTTAGTGGGTAACATGTTGTGGAATGGGGTATGGTACTGCAGTATCAACACTGGTGTTCTGTCCATGCCTTGGTCACCAGGCAATTGTTGCAGTACATCTGCACCCATGTCCCCCTCTCTCACTCTCTCTTTATATATATATATATATATATATATATATATATATATATATATATATATATCTATATATATTTATATATATATATATATAAATATATATAATATCAATATATACATTGATATATATATATATATATATATATATATATATATATATATATATGTAAATATATGTAAATATATATACATATCTACATAATATATATATATATATATATATATATATATATATATATATACACACACACACACACACACACACACCGTTATATATAACCATATATATATATATATATATATATATATATATATATATATATATATATATATATATATGTTTATATATACACATATCTATAGACATTCATATCTATCAGTATACACGTATGTATCTACATATATATCTATATATGTATTTGTCTAGTATATCTATATGTATATACATATTCTATCTATCTATCTATCTATCTATCTATCTATCTATCTATCTATCCATATACCTCTATGCATCTATACAGACCTCTCTATCTATGTACATATATATATATATATATATATATATATATATATATATATACATATGTATATCTGTAGCTATATGTATATATATGTATATATATATATATATATGTATATATATATATATATATATATATATATATATATATATATACACACACACACACACACACACACACACACACACACACACACACACACACACACACACACACTTCTTATCATCCATTGCTGTACATATACATGCACCTGTAGGTACATGGACTGCCCACCTTTCATGGTGGGAATATCACTTCTGCAACAGTTGTGAGACATACCATTCTGTAATGATATTGCACAGTGTTGTGCATAATGCATTATGCTGTCCTCAGGCCATATAGCTGTAGCAGGCCTCATTGGCTCAGTCCCACAGAAGTTCACCACCACATGACATATACCTGCACTGCATGCTGTTTTCAATGCCACACACTACAACCTACATTGATATGTGCACATAGCAACCTTCAACTACATATGTATGTCCAGCCTTCACTAACAGTTGCAGTATGTCCCTTGCCCTATGCACATCTTCATATACATACAGATACAGACTGCTAACACATATGGAGGGTTCACAGTATGTAGATTATTAGATTATGTAGTTTATATTACCTTTGTCTCTGACAGCTTTTATCTTTTGGATTGCTGGCTTGCTAGCTTGCTAGCTTGCTGGTTTGCTTGCTGGCTTGCTGGCTGGCTGGCTGGCTTGCTGGCTGGCTGGCTGGCTTGCTTGCTGGCTGGCTGGATTGCTGGCTGGTTGGCTTGCTTGCTGGCTAGCTGGCTTGCTTGCTGGCTGGCTGGCTGGCTTGGTTTTTCTTTTTTTTTTTTTTTGGTCTCTCTCTGTCTATCTCTCTCTCTCGCTCTCTCTCTCTCCCTCCAGTTGCTCCAATGATATTATTGCATGTGTGGACTGGCAGTACAGGCTGCTTTTGTAGGTATCTGCACATGTGCATGTGATGGCCTCTGCACCAATTGGTGGCCAGCATTTACTAATTGCATGCAGCCTGCTGTGTGGTAATTGCAGTTCTCACTGTGATTTCAGGACACTGCTATAAAATGTTAGGTTAGGTAGACGTAGGCCTTTCAGTTTTGCAAGGTGGGGACCATGCTGGTTTGCTATGGACACTGTTGTGTCAGTCAGAAGGTTGGTATGTCTCTCATATCTAAGGCTGTGTTGTAGCCACTGAAATGCATGTTGTACTGAAACCTGACTGTTGCTTCTTCCAGTTCACTCTTCTCAGTGTGTATGTTAACTCACACCTGCTAATGCTAACACTGTTTACATGAGAGTATGTACTTTCCTGTGGGAGTTGTGGATTAACTGGTATACAACAGTAGTTCTTGCAATGTGTTGCTATGGCTTCACTATTTTCCCTTTACATTCACTCCTTGAATGCCTGGTATCTGTCTTTACTGGAATGTGTTGCTATGGCTTTCCTATTTTCCATTTACATTCACTCCTTGTAATGCATGATATATTTCGTTCAGCAGTAAGTTCTTATATGTTTGCTGTGGCTGGGTGGCACTGCATGCAGTCTGGTGAGCCCAAGGTCTGGGGTTTGACACTTACAAGGGTATTTTATTTTGCTGCTGAGCAGTACTAGGGCCTTGTATTTTGTACTAACAATTATGAATATCAGGCACATGCAGTGCTTGTAAACTGCTATACTGTCATTAGTTTGTTAGATGGCTACATCCTTTGATATTTCTGTGTTGTACTCCTACATGAGTGCATGCTTGTGGAAGTAATTCTACAGCTATTCGCAGAGTGTGTAACAGCAGACAGGCTGATATGCCTGTGTGTTTCTGACACTTGCAGGCCTCAGATACTCTCAGGTATATATTTGACCAGCCTCAGGGAAAGGTACATATCAGTGGGATACACCTGTGATATATTTCAGATATTCTGCAGTTGTGACTGTGGGGTATGTTGAGCATATGTATTACTACACCATTTCTGACATGCAAGTAGTGTCTACTTTAACTTATTGACAGTCACCATTACATGGGATTCCCCACCTTTCTGCCTACTGTTAGTACATTTCACAGGGAGTCAGTGGGGCACAGGTAACATTTTTTTGCAAATCAGGGACATCCCTGTAAATCAGTCACAGTTGGGATGTCTGGCCTCATACCTATTCAAATATGGCAGTGTTTATCCTGCCCTGACACTGCGTGGGGTTTGTAAGGTGCTACTCTAACATTATTACCTACTAGCATGGCTGTTTCTCTTATCACACTAATGTAATGCAATTCCACAAGAATTGCCAGTAAAGATACACGGCACAAGCTTTGTGTAATGGCCTTCCTATATTCCCTTTACATTCACTCCTTGTATTTCATGATATATTTCTTTCAGCACCAAGTTCTTGTATATCTGCCGTGGCTCAGTGGTAATTTATGCAGACTAGTGTTTCCAAGGTCCGGGGTTTCAGACTGACAGGGGTATTTTATTTTGCTGATGAGAAGACTACAGGCCTTGTCATACAGAGTGGATAAGGCACTTTTAAGCAGTTGGAAGCAGGAAGCAGGAAGTCAGTGGGGACACCAGCTAGGGATGTGCAGGCTGGGTGTAGGCAAGGTCCATAGATGCACATTTCTTTAACTGCAATAGCTGTACATATGTTTGCCATTTGCTGTGACATTTGAAACTTTCCACCCCTGAGAGAGGGGTGAGGACAACTAAGTATTTTGTACTAACAATTATGAATATCAGGCACATGCAGTGCTTGTAAACTGCTTTACTGTCATTAGTTTGTTAGATGGCTACATCCTTTGATATTTCTGTGTTGTACTCCTACATAAGGGCATGCTTGTGGAAGTAATTCTACAGCTATTCGCAGAGTGTGTAACAGCAGACAGGCTGATATGCCTGTGTGTTTCCGACACTTGCAGGCCTCAGATACTCTCAGGTATATATTTGACCAGCCTCAGGGAAAGGTACATAGTGGGATACACCCATGATATATTTCAGATATTCTGCAGTTGTGACTGTGGAGTATGTTGAGCATATATATTACTACATCATTTCTGACATGCAAGTAGTGTCTACTTTAACTTATTGACAGTCACCATTACGTGGGATTCCCCACCTTTCTGCCTACTGTTACTACATTTCACAGGGAGTCAATGGGGCACAGGTAACATTTTTTGCAAATCAGGGACATCCCTGTAAATCAGTCACAGTTGGGAAGTCTGGCCTCATACCTATTAAAATATGGCAGTGTTTATCCTGCTCTGATACTGTGTGGGGTTTGTAAGGTGCTACTCTAACACTATTACCTACTAGCATGGCTGTTTCTCTTATCACACTAATGTAATGCAATTCCACAAGAATTGCCAGTAAAGATACACGGCACAAGCTTTTATGTAATGGCCTTCCTATATTCCCTTTACATTCACTCCTTGTATTTCATGATATATTTCTTTCAGCACCAAGTTCTTGTATATCTGCCGTGGCTCAGTGGTAATTCATGCAGACTAGTGTATCCGGGGTTCGAGAGTGACAAGGGTATTTTATTTTGCTGATGAGCAGACTACAGGCCTTGTCATACAGAGTGACTAAGGCACTTTTAAGCAGTTGTAAGTGGGTTTGCGCTGGTTTGCGCGATGCTTACACATGCGCACACTCGCTTAGCTAAGCGCACACAAGTGCACACCTGCTGACTACTGCTTAAAAGTGCTTACTCCCGCTAACACCCGCGCTAATTTCTTTTAAAGAAAAGAAAATGGGGAAATAGGAAAGTGGTGAAAAAGGGGGCAGAAAGAGGGTAGGACAGTAGGAAAACAAGCTCGGGATGTGCAGGAAGGATGTAGGGAAGGCCCATAGCTGCCCATTTCTTTATCAGCAGCAGCTGTCCATATGTGTGAAATTTGGTGTGAAATTTGAAACCTTCCACCCCTGAGAGAAGGGTGAGGACAACAAAATATGTTGTACTGCCAATTAGAATTATCAGTTTACATGTCCAGTGGACATGTGTGTGAATTGGCCAGCTATGTATGGGGCGTAAATTTTTTGTGGGAACAGAGTTCCCTTTTTTTATTTTTTTTTTTCAGGTGAGAGTGGAATGTGAGGTACAGGAAGTAGGTATATTTGGGAAGGTAGGTTGGGGAGGTTAACAGACAAGACAAACAAGACGCATACAGGGGCGGTGTATGACACATGTGGGGAGTAAACACAAATGACGGGGACGGATGTTTGGATATCGCAAGCCCATGAGCCCACAGATGGCCACAGTGGAACTGAAATCCCCACCCATAGGCAGTTACCACTGTGCCTTCACAGCCCAGGCTGGGGCTGTGCTGGGGGCTGGATAGGACGGGCAGGCACACCCATGAGTTGTGCCACCCTCGCCTCAAGCTGGCATAAGGGATCAGTCACAGAATGCCTGATCTCACTACGCACCACAGACCGGACCCTATGGAGGGTGAGTGGAGGCTCTCCTTCGGCCACGCTTGCAGAGGGGGGACAAGCCCCATGCCCTGCAGTGCTTCCACCTGAAGGTGGCACAGGGCCACCGGAGAAGGAGGTCCCAGCCTGGGCACTGGTGCCAGGTGCACTCGCCAGCTGAGGTGGGAGAGGTGGGTCAGCTGGAACCCGCCTTCCCTGTTGTCCTATATTTAGCAGTATTTTATGGCATTTTGGGTTAGTAACAAACAACACCATTCAAAATTAGTTGTAACAGCATGCAGCAGTATTCCCATTAACCAAACACCCATGAATTCCAAACATTGAGCAGCAAGCATAACACATGCATATTTAGAACAACAGTGCACATTCCAACAGCATGCAGGGTTGATTGGTGGCAACAGGCCATCAGGTTTGGATATGTGAACAGGGCACATGCATCAACGTACATGCAGATATGTATGAACCAATAGGACAAATGTCCATGGGAATTAATTGTGAATACACATACCCGGTTTGGTGTGGAATGGCATCATTTGTGAAAATAAGGTAAGGTGGAGAAATATTACATTAACAACTAAAACTACCTATACATTTACTGTACATTCCTAGTAGATGCAGATATATATCCCCTACATGTATTAGTACAGTTTCCTGTATGTAACCTTAGTAATGTTGGTGATGGGGATGTTACTCCTACATTAATATACATTCCATTTTTATTCATATATGTTCATATCTGGCTGTGTTCAGGTACAGCATCTTGCTACATTTGATTTATATGGGTCTAGACAACTGTGGATGTTCAGCATTTCATACAACCATACTATTTCCATAATGCAAGGGTACAGCAACATATCCAATTTGTGGGACGGACACAGTCCATGTTCTGTATTTTATTTAACACATTACACTGTTTGGTTGTGGCTGTCTCATTCATTTCATTATGTAGTGACTGCAGTATACCTTTATTCCAGACTTATTACAGCTTTCTTGGTAGCTTCAAACTGTCTTTCTCACACTCTCTCAATTATTTTATATTTACATTTCAGAATGGTACTTAATTCTAAGCTTTATTAACATTTATTACTGGTTTACAACAATCCTTTCCAGCTGACTCACTTATTTCATATGGCAGAATTTACAAGGATGTATTTGACACTTGTCTATCCTTTGTTGATTGATTACCACTCATTTTCTGGCTGCAGCAGTTATCTGATATTACAATACAGGTGGAAACTCTATTTGAGACTTGTTTAATCTTTATTACTGCATTACATTACACTCTTTTCCAGGCTGCATCACTTATCTAAAATACTAGCAGAATCTTTCTTCTAGGCTTATTTGACTTTATTAGTGGGTTACAACACTGAACTCTTTTACAATCTGTCTCACTTATATTCTATGACAATACCAGCTAAATAATTACTAACCTACCTGGTGGCGCAACCTCAGCAGCCTATCAGCATAGGCTCGCTGATTCGTGGAATGAACACCTGCAGCTGTAATATAAATGAAGTAATATTGGAACATACGTCTCCATACTATAGGCTAGGATAGCATTTCTTACATACTTAATTACATGGATACTTACTCAGTAGTGGGGCATTGGGCATTTGGCTGGCCTCCTGGATCCAATGGTTCAGTTGGTCCTCCTTCCGTTGCTTCAGGTCCGCATGGTGGTGACGTACCTGTTCACCAGTCCTCGGAATGCCTGTGGCACTGGTGAGATCATGTGCCAACCAGTTCCACGCCTCTGCCTTGTACGCACCCCAGTGAACCTGGCCCTGCATGAGTTGTGCTTCATGATCATGGACTAGGAGCCAAACCATATATTTTGACTCTTCAACACCCCACCTTTGTGCTCTAAAGCGACTTCCCTCTCCTGCACCTGCCATCCTGACTGCAAATGGGTACCACAATCAGTTATGCTGTGTATTCCCACCTATGGGGCTTTCCCGCACTTATCTGTGATTGGCCATTTTGGATATTTATCAGCTTAAAGCAAACCTGCTTTGTCATGCTTCTATTTCCATTCATTCCTATATATATACGCTAATACTGCATTTCTCAGTACAACTATCATGGCTTAGTGGTTCAGTACTTTGACTATGGTGCACAGTATCCTGGGTTCGACCCTTGGCATTGCTTTTTTTTATTTTACTACTGTCTAGACAGGCTAGGAGGTGTGTCTGTGTAAAGGCGGCTTTGATACAGCTTGCCCAACGTTGCCCGATGGTAAACTGGTTGGCGCGCTGCACAGCTCCGTGCAAATGGCTTATGCTGGGTAATGTGTTATTTAGCTATGAGCACTCATATTACACTAGATGAAGTGCTGCTCAGCTACGGGCACTCATTTTAAGTGTGTTAAAGTGCTGCTCAACTCCGGGCACTCATATTCAACTTGTTAAAGCGCTGCTCACCTATGGGCATTCATATTAAGCTTGTTAAAGCGCTGCTCACCTACGGGCACCCATATTCAGCTTGCTAAAGCATTGCTAAGCTATGGGCAATTATGATCTTTTTTTTATATTTTATTATGTCGGATTTCTTCAAAAATACATGGCCCATTTCATTACATTTTACTTAAATTATAGTTTTATATATATATATATATATATATATATATATATATATATATATATATATATATATATACGTCAGGTGATTGTTTCATGCTTATTTAAATATAAATGGAGAATGATGTTGTGAGGGCTCGAACCGTGACTACCTCCTCTTTGGCCAACGTCTCTATCGCTACACTATTGCTACTTGGCTTAATTTGCATAATTAGTTCTTATGTGCTTTTCAATGTCTGCTAACTGTGGCTGAGTGGAGGGCATACCCACGCAAACTAGCGCAACTACGGGCAAACATTTTGGAAATTATAAAAAAAAATTTAAACTGATATTTTTACGTTTTACATTACAGTTGGGTTTATAGTCTGTGGGGGGATGTGTGGTGTTGTGTTTCTTGACATTTCCGCAGACTCGCTCGTGGGTGTTTACTTTCAGGATTCTGACTCTTCTGGGGGCGTGTCCCTTTGCAGAACTCGGCATTCGGACACACCCCCTACTTTCCTACATGGACCATGTTAGCCTAGGGTATGATTCAGCATGCCCTCATGAATATGCATGGCATGCTGACGCCATACCGTTCAACTGCAGCCTCCATGTAAGACATATTAACTCTTACACGGAGGTTTTGTGAATCCAGCCCATTATGTGTCGACTTTTACGTAGTCGTACATATGCACTTTCGTTGTTCTGATATAGACCCTTTTATATATACCTGCAGTTAGGATACTGCAGTAAAAGAAAAATGTCACATTTTAGTAGCTTTCTTGTGTTTGTTGACTAAGACTACAAGGTTAACCTCTGAAAGTCTTCCTTTACTAAAATGAAGCCTGCTATTTCCTTAAATATTTGACATGCTTTTTTTTGCTTTTTCTATAGACTGATTTCTTCATATGGCTTGATGGTACTACATTTAATTTCCATAAATGGGCAAATGGTCAGCCTGACCACTGGAATGGTATTGAGGACTGTGTTGAGATGCATACCGATAATAATGGTAAGCTCCTCCCATCATTTCCAGTCCCAGTTAGATTTGTTTATATAAAGTTGACTGACAGACTGAGAGGGACACAGTTTAATACTATGAGCAGGTACCAATAAAATCAGAGATGAGATTTCAGCACAACTCAGAAGTGGCAAAAAATGCTTTCATGCTCAAATTTAGTTGGTATGTTTCATGAGGAGATGTCCAAGTTTGGAAACTACAGTGATTTCTAGTTACAAGTTTCCAAATGGTTAAACAGTAAAATGTAATGCAGAATCAACAAAGCAGCATTGTAGTTCAAAAAGCCACAAAATAAGTATTTGACAATGATCATTTATTTATTTATTTGACATTTGTATACCAGGTTGGTCCAAGTGAGCACAAGCCCATTTGCAGTGCAGACCCAAGGAGAAAAGCTCCAGTAATACATATAAAACTCTATTAAAAAAAAAAAAAAAAAAAAAAAAAACAGAAAAAGCCACAACAGAAAGAAAAAAAATAATATATGTAGAAGACATTATACAGCAGTCTTAAAATATGAAAAAAATTGCTTATAAAAAACAATAGAAATAATTTAAAAAGATACTTTTTTAGGAAGAAGAGTGAGACCCATTGAAGCTTTGCTGACTGTATTACTGAACTTTGAAAGTTTGCTAGACATCAAGACTTAAATTAAATATTTACAAATGATTTAAGACAGGAAGAAGATTTAAAAAGACTTACTCACAGATTCTCAAAAGCTTGCACAGCGTGCATGATTAGTGTAAGAGGTAATTTTGCCAATATGGCAGCCGAGCGATCTATGTACGTGCCCATTTGACATCCGTGAATGCCCTAGCACTAGTGCTGCACGTTCCCAGCCCCTGTATGCAAAAAACATGCAAATGAGGTAAATCTGCCATCCAGGAAGCCGGAATCAGGGCATGCAAGACTAGCATAATATGCAGAAATGTATGTACTCGGTTAGTAACCAAGTACGGATCTGCAAACTCCAAAATGGGGATATGACAGCACCAAATTAAGTCGGAATATCATTGAGGAAGCATGCCAATGGCCAAATATAAGGCCATTGGCATTGTAAACAATGCAAAACGTATAAAACACAACTTGTATATGTCTGCCGATCACGGCTGTCGAAGCATAGGGCAGCAGGGCGCAAATGGGAATGGTGAGGAAACAAAATAAACCTAAAAAAGCAGTCTAACTAAAGCCAGTATTCTGCCATGCAAGTCAATGGCAGGCACAAGAAAACCTGGCCAGTGAATAGTGGTTGCTAAGGGGGGGAGGCACAATGTGACACATGTAACTATGCATTAGCAGGCAATCTTATACAAATGAGGGGAAGGATAGTGAATCCCAGATTTCCCCAGCATGTGAGGCAGGTCCCAACAGTTTAAGAATATGAATAGCTGAGTGCAAGACTAGGAGGCAGTTGACATCATGGGTGGGTGTGTCAGGCATACTGTAAGCGGATTGGAACCCTGTGGCTTGGGTATGCCCCTTGCTCAGCACAGCCAAGCTTGGGGGTGTGTCTAAACCTGCCCAGCACTCTTTACAAGATGTAAGCAGGTGTGCACACCATGCACCAGGAGTTACGGGAAGAAAAAAGGAAACAGCAGCAGTGTGCACATCTGAGTACTCTGTTTGTGCGACGCGGCCCTGGGTCCAAACAAAAGGGCAATGGGAAGGAAAATCAGCAGTAGGTAGGTATTCAAGGACAAGAAGCATATCTGGCAGGTGAAACATATCAGAAGCAGCCAATTACACAGGCAGAAGCCCAGCCCAGAACACTACTATAAACTAAGCAAACACTTTCCCCACTGGTTTTTCCCACACTCTACACCACCGGTGTATACAAGTGGGGAAAGTTTAACAAACAAACCTACAAAATGAGAAGGGCTGCAGCAGGCAGCATAGAACAACATGTGCAAGAGGTTGAGGGTGGTGTGGATGTGCATGCTGCCGAACAACCCACAGTGAGGAGACGGAGAAATGTGTACAGACCCAGGGTAACCTACCAGGGGCTACAAGAGCTGGCGATAGTGGAGTGCTATAGGTTGGACAGAGACCTTCTACAGCAAATAGTTGAGCTGTGCCAGCCACACCTGACACACCAAATGGACCGAGGGGAACCCATCCCAGTGGATACCAAGGTATGTGTAGGCCTAGGTATACTAGCCACAGGTACCTCCCAAAGCACAACTGGGAATAACATGGGGATCTCACAGGCATCAGCATCCAGAGTATTCCACCAGTTCCTGGATGCCATGGCAGCACATGCCAGTGAGTATGTATAATTCCTCAACACCCGTGAGGTGTTGACCAGCAAATTGCATCTCTTCCACCAAGTAGCACAATACCCTGGGGTAGTGGGTGCTATAGACTGCACACACATATGCATCAAAGCACCACCCGGTGAGCAGGGTAGGGCCTACATCGACTGCAGGAGCATCCCCTACATTAACTGCCAGGTCATATGTGATGCCCAGGGCATTATAATGAATGTGTATGCTGGCTGCCTCGGAAGCTATGACGATTACCACATATGGCATCTGACGCAGCTGTACCAGAGATGTGCCAATGGGGACATCCCCTATGGACACCTAGTGGGGGATGGTGGGTACACACTGGAGCCATGGCTGATGACACCCATCAGAAATGCACACACACCTGAACAATGCCATAATGAGGCACATGCACAGGCCAGACACATAATAGAGCGTGTGTTTGGGATGCTCAGGTCATGGTTCTGGTGTCTGGACACATCCGGTGGAGCCTTGCAGTATTCACCAGCTATATGTACCCAAATTGTTATGGTATGTGTGATGCTACACAATATGATCCTGCAGAAAGAGCTGCAGCAGGAACAGCATGGGGCAGGGCCACACAGCCCCCCACCAATGCCAAGGCCTGCACAGGCACAGTGTGACCCCGAGGAGGAAGAACCTGAGAATGCCCCAGTAGGCAGAAGGAGGCATGCCCAGTATGTCCTGGCCTTGGCAAAGAGGCAACGCATAGCACATGCACTGACACAGTAGGGTCCCATGGAATGACACCTCTCTCTGACTCGCACATACAGTAAAAGGGATGCCAAACATTACACCACCTGTGCTCAACCATGTATAGGGAGTGTACTATGTGCATCCGACATAGGCAGCCCTCCAGCACCATCCACAAGCCTGGCACACCCACAAGGTTGGTCAATCAACCTACCAATTGCCAAATAGAGTAGAATGTGTTGTCACCTGTAGCTATGGTATGGATTTGAGCATGCAAGGGAACTGGGTGGTTGAATGTTATGGCAGCAGACAGTAGACACCCATAGTGGCACCCCGACATGTGTAACACATAATGGAGTCACCATATTAGCCAGTACTGCTCAGGGAGACAGAAGCAACTGCAGGAAATGTGCTGTGCAGAATGTGTGTCCATATGACCCAAACATGCCAGTCAGGACAGTTCACATACCCAACAACAGTTGCAGCCAGCAGGACAGGTGAACACAAACCCAAACAGGGCCTGTGCCATGGCCCCAGAATAATGGCTATGGTTAACCCCACCCCCAGACCTACACAGACAGACCACAGCAGGGCAGGCAGTGAGATGCCAGTTCTGAAGGGTAGGACATCAGACAATAATATGTAGGGCACCCAAAGCCAAGATCTGTAGTACACTGGTATGCCTCTACACAGCATGATAGTTAGCAATACAGAATGAAATGGAGTACATGACATATCAATACAGTCATAGCAAATGTGTACAAGTGTCACTCGTGCCCCCCTCCTACATAGGAATGTAATGACAGTCAGGTGTGCCCCCCAATGTAGACACATAGAAACAGTCAGGTGTGCCCCTACCCCCACACCAGAGTAGAAAGGTAGTAACAGTCAGGTGTCCCCCACCAATCCTGTGTAGAAATGTAGTAATATGCATGAGTAGGTATAATACAAGTGGAGCCGAGATGCCCAGATCTCAAGGTAGCAGGATAGGTTGTAGCATGTCCACAATATGCAGGACTGTGTGTGGTAGGATGGAGTGTGTTTCATATTGTGTGAGAGTGGCCAGCATGTATGCATGTCGATGTAAGACCTGGTGGCCATAACCCAGTATTGCTGATGACAGGGACAAGCCCACACAACTGCAGTGCCAAGGACAATCCCCACCAGCATACCACCTGCTAGCAGTAAGCCAATGTAAATGTATGGTGGTAATATGTGTCACCATCTGAAAGGCTGACATGGCATGGCTTTTGGGCTAGATTTACAAGCAGTACACAGTGGAAAGTACCAAGACATACAGTATACATTGTATCACTGTGAAATGGAGACACTCTTGGAATTGTGCATACAGGTATGCCTCACAGCAACTGGTCCTGTAGTAGGGGATACCAGTGATGTCCAGCCGAACACCTGCATATCACAAAGGAGGTAGGACTGATGTATTGGGAAACAGCTGGTGTACCTGCACATGCCTGCATGCCAGGAATGCCCCATGCATATCTGTGTGTCAGATGCAAGTACTGTCCATAGCACACATGCACCCAGCCCACGCACACACCACTCACAGGTACCTCTCTGGCCATATCCCTGCTGTGGGGAAAGGGTACAGTATGACCCCCTCCTGTACATGGCAGTAGTGGAAGACTGCAGGCATGCAGTGCAAGTGTCCCATGCAGGTGTGTCTCTAGCTGTACGTAGCACCCTGCCAGCATCCACACCACCTCAGCAAGACTGATAGAAGGAATTTGCATGAACACCTATCACACGTACCCTGTCACCCCAGGGGAATATACTGCCTGGCCATCTGCGACTGTAGGCCTGACAGAATGCAACAGCCTGCTGCATGTTCCCCGCAGCAACACCTAATGCCCCACAGGCCTCTGCCAAAGGCCTGTGTCTCACACGTATTGCCAATGCATGTGAAGTCATGGACACCCAAATAACAACATACTCTCCACATAAGCCATATGCAAGGCCATGTGGACAAACCACATTAAAGTAACATGTCCACCATGTCCCACTGCATGAACTGTGGACCAAAACTAATACACACCTGTGATGGGGTGATACCTTTAGGGAAAGTTTCAGAGAATGTATGCATAATGTCTGGAAGAGGTTAGACTAAAGGGTGGGGAGTGCATGGGCAGCATGGAATGATGTGGAGGGTCTGACACCAAGCTGTCTGCTCACACTATCCCTGGCTGCAAACACATAAATGGGTGGCTACACACCTGCCCGTACACCACAATAGGGTTAATGTTCTGACCCATGGCCCCTGCCTCTTGGCAACCTCAGCAAATCTGTACAGCTGTGAGGCATTGCCACAGCAAGATAAGCCCAGACTGTCTTGTCAATGGGTGTACAAGTATGGAATCCCCCGCCAGCCCTCTACCAAGGTGCTGAACCACATACACAGACCCAGAAGCAAGTGTCTGCAGCACCCCCTCCAGAACGGCATAACTTACCATGAATATGTAGGTGTCTGCCCACAATACCAGGCACAGCTGCAGTCACCCTTGTCCCCCAAGACAGCACTGTGAGCAAGAATGTACACCTGGCAGTACATGGAGACAGAAAACATCACTGTGTACAACAGTACACATGTCTGAAGTTCTCTGCTAACAGCACTACCATGCAGCTGAAGCAGCACAGACACAATCACCTATAGTACACACTATCCCCTGCAAAGTTTGTCACCATATTGCCAAATGAACACCGGATACCCAGCAGAAACACCTTGCTACCTGTAGGCGTACAACACAAAGGTCTGCACTGGAGTACAAACTACCTAGTATTGATCTACACATTCTATACAGAAGGGCATACTGGGCAGGCTTGCACACTTAGAGAAATGAAGGCAATGTCAGCCAACAACATACTAAAAGGTCATACTGGGCATGCTCACGCATGTAAACAAAAGAAGCCCATGTCAGCAAACAACAGTGGACCAGACAAGTCTGGCAGTCGCAGATGTTAGTGCAGACACCACCACCCATGCTTTGCACACACAGTGGATAGGAATACATGCATATATCCAAGGACAATACACAATAATATGTCAAACATACATGTACATAGATGTCTGGGAGAGAGTGACTATGACAAGGAGCCAACCATTATGAGGCTTGTCCCACCCAGCACACAGCTAAATGACTACAGCCACATGATGCTCAGATGTCACTCACTGTAGACATTAGCCACTGGTATCTGTCAGCATTACGGACTACATGATGGACGTGCTAGCTGTGCAACATGACTGTACAAGGAAGTAGTCATCTAGCAGCTGTATAGATGTACCTGTGGAATATAAACCTGCGTGTGCCCGCATGTGGTGTGTCAACCTCTAGATGAATGAGTTATGGCCCAGGCACACACACTGCCCTCCCTGTAGCCCTACTCTGACAAACCTGCTGAGGTCTACCATGTTAAAATACACCCTTGGGATAAGTGTAGCCCAGTAATTAATGTAGCATGTCCCATAACTGCGTATTGCTGTAGTTTGATAAAGTAGGTAGGTGTTCTAACCCCTGATGTGGCAAGTGTGTGTCTGTCTGTGTCTGTCTCTGTAGAAAGCAATGCATTGTATGGTAGCCACACTCTGTACAACTCTCATACTCAACTTTGGCAAGGCTGCTGATGTCACCGACCCAGAAATACACCTCCGGGAAGAGTGCAGCCCAGTAATCTCCGTAGCACATCCCACAACTGCGTACTGTTGTAGAGTGATAAGGTAGCTAGGTAGGTGTTCTAACCCCTGCTGTGGCAAGTATGTGTGTGTGTGTGTGTGTGTGTGTGTGTGTGTGTGTGTGTGTGTGTGTGTGTGTGTGTGTGTGTGTGTATGTGTGTCTGTCTCTGTAGACAGCAATCCATTTTATGGTAGCCACACTCTGTACAACTCTCATACTCAACTTTGGCAAGGTTGCTGATGTCACCCACCCAGAAATACAAATCCAGGAAGGTTGCAGCCCAGTAATCTCTGTAGCACATCCCATAACTGCATACTGTTGTAGAGTGATAAGGTAGCTAGGTAGGTGTTCTAACCCCAGACGTGGCAAGTGTGGGTGTGTTAGTGGGTGTTTCTGTCTGTGTAGAGAGCAATGCATTTTTGAGTAGCCACACGAATTACAATGCCTATACTCAACTTTGGCAAGGCTGCTGATGTCAGCCACCAAGATATACACCTCCGGGAAGGTTGTAGCTCAGTAATCTCCATAGTGTATCCCATAACTGCATACTGCTGCAGAGTGATAAGGCACCTAGCTAGGTGTTCTAAGCCCAGACGTAACAAGTGCATGTGTGTTAGTGTTTCTGTCTGTCAGTCTCTGTCTGTGTAGAGAGCAATGCATTTTTGTGTAGCCACATGAATTACAATGCCCATACTCTACTTTGGCAAGGCTGCTGATGTCACCCACCCAGAAATACACTTCTGGGAAAGTTGTAGCCCAGTAATCTTTATAACACATCCTGTAACTGCGTACTGCTGTAGAGTGATAAACTAGCTAGGTAGGTGTTCTAACCCCAGACGTGGCAAGTGTGTGTGTGTGTCTGTCAGTCTCTGTCTATGTAGAAAGCAATACATTTTTGTGTAGCCAGATGAATTACAATGCCCATACTCGACTTTGGCAAGGCTGCTGATGTCACCCACCCAGAAATACACCTCCGGGAAGGTCATAGCCCAGTAATCTCTGTAGCAAGTCCCATAACTGTGTACTGCTATAGAGTGATAAAGTAGCTAGGTAGGTGTTCTCACCCCATACGTGGCAAATGTGTGTGTGTCTGTCTGTGTAGAGAGCAATGCATTTTTGTGTAGCCACATGAATTACAATGCCCATACTTGACTTTGGCAAGGCTGCTGATGTCACCCACCCTGAAATACACCTCTGGGAAGGTTGCAGGCCAGTAATCTTCGTGGCGCATCCTGTAACTGTGTACTGCTGGAGTGTGATTTAGAAATGTGGCAGTGTTCTGTCCCCACCCATGGCAGTTTCGGATGTTTTATGTGTGCCCATGTCTGTATACGGAGCAATGCATTATAGGCTAGTCACACGCAATACATTCAACATGGCCCACTTTGGCAGCTGATGCCATTCATTGTGAAATACAGCTGTAGGGGAAGGAGCTCCCTAGTAATCCCTGTGGTGTGTCCTATAACAGCTACATGCTGTAGTGTGGTATATACCTCTGTCAGGGGTTCTATACCGGCACATGTTAGTCGTGGATGTTTTGTGTGTGTCTCACTGTCTGTGTTGGGAGGAATGCATTTTAGGTGAGTAACCCGCAGTACATTTCAAATGGACTACTTTGGCAATCCTACTGATGTCAGTCATTGTGGAATAGACCCTTGGGGAAGGAGTACATCAGTAATGTGTGTGGCACGTACTATAACTGCCTACTGCTGAGGTGTAATAAACTAGTTAGAAAGAGGTTCTACTCATTGTGAGCCTGTGGCCAATGTGGAGTGTGTTTTGCATACGTCTTATATGGTGGCCCTACTATACAGCACAATGTCTACCATACAGGGATAACAGATGTGAAATAGCTGAGAGGCTGGGGTGCAAAGCCATACCCATGCATGTGACATCAAGGCCAGGCAATCACATTTAGCAACCCCAGTATTACCCAGAGCACACTCTCAACACATGTCACATATGCACACACATGCCTAGGCAACAGCCAATATGTGGGTAGTACACTGCATATTGGCCACTGATAGTAAACATGGAGTGATAGCAGTGGGCTACAGAGGGCATGCCCCCTGTCCATCTGTTCAATATGCACATACATGCTGACAGTGCACCTCCCCCATGTTCCCCAATGGACACCTGCACCACCTGTGGTGCCATCACATGTGTCCCACAATGGACATACCATGTCTGACAGCATGCCCTGTATGGACAGTTGCCACTGACATCAGGGAATGCTGTCAGCCTGCCATCAATGTAGGTGCAGGTAAACCTGATGCCCAGTAATGGTCCCTGCCACAGGGGGGCAAGACTGGCACATATGATGGAAATCTGTGTGCACAACATGGGCCATACGCACCAGGTACAGATCCACATGTCACTGTACATGCATGTGGGAGGTGTGCACATCCCAGATGCCGTCCATGTCATGGGGTAAGAATCACATACATGGCAAGTGATGCACAGCATGTGCCACACACAATAGTCACCCAGGTGACTGGATGGGGTATACAATACCCACCTGTGTGAGCAAGAGCAGAAACCACAGCCCTGGGACACAATGCTGACCACTGTCATGTGGCCTGATGCCGAGGTATACCCATCGCCTACCCTTGTAGAGCCTGCTGCCACAGTCAACCACCACACACTCATGCAGACATGCACCCATGCATGTCAGTACTGGCATCCTGTGTGTTTGTCTGTGTGTTGTATGGTGTGTATGTTCACAGCCACACTCACTACAACCCCCTTGTGCATACAGAGGCATTCTGTCAGATGTCAGACACCTCCTCATACCCTTTGCCCATACCACCTCTGTATGACCAGGGTGGTGCATGTTGTACCTGCACAGTGATGTGTTGTGGCAATCCCACTACTGATGTGCTGTACCCCTAGCCCTGCCAAGTGTGTCAATGTGTGAGTGTCCCTGTGAGAGTGTGGCTGTGTAGACGCTGGCACCTGTACATGCTGACAGGCATGTGTATATCACCTACCGTATAGCTACCGTATCCCTGTTGCAGATGTCACGCACCATCACAGATATGTTCTGAGGGCTCTACAACAGATAACCCATGTGGCGCATCCAATAACTGCATCAAATTGTGGACGCAGTACATAGTTGTCAGGGGTTTGATACCCTCTGCTGGTAGGTGTGTGACACAAACAAGCTGCGGTTTTACTCCACCACCCCTTCCTGACATGTCTTTGCCTCTGTCTACCACTCACACTCCCTCTCTGGTGGATGTGGAGTCCTACACCAGCTTTGCTTATTCAGCAGCATGTGTATTTTAAGTGATGCTCATGATTAGCTGATGGCCTCTGCACGAATCGCAGCTCTCCCCTAGTTGATTGCATGTGTAACAGCTGTGGTAACAGTCCCATAGCCAATTGCATGAAAACACACTGCAATATCTAGGAACATCATATGGGTGTTGGCCCTTGTCATTCACTGTGAGCAGGAACTAGATCTGTTGGTTGGCAACCAGCATCTGCGATGGAGTGGGGATTTAACTTCTACAACTTACACTATGGAAGCAGGGTAACACACAGGAAGGGGATGCGCCTGACCAGCCTACAGACTGTAAGAGCTGCTATAGTTCATGTGGCACATACTGTTGGTCTAACAGTGTGTGTGTGTGGATCAGTCTTTCCTACATGTCTCCATACCTGCCATGTCAGTTCCATGTTAATGTGGAATCCCCATCTGTAGGGTCATCTGCAGACAGGGCAGTGTGTTGTGCCGTTGGTTCCATGTGTTACCTACAGTGCATATATCTGTGGACTGCAGATGGTAGTGTGAGGATTGCAGTCTGTAGATGGTGAAAGCCATGACAGGTACTGGCGTCTTATCCCTCACAGGACATATGTTGCCATAAACCCTGTTACAACAGTAAATGTATGAAGTTATCACAGCAACATGTCATTAATGGCTATGTGTATGTGCTGCCAGCCACAATTCTGCCAACCTGTGTATATATGTCATGCATGATGTGGTGCGTATTTGCCATACAACATAATTAGTGTCATCATATCCACTTACATGCCAGTGAGATATCAGACCACCCCACATATTATGTACAGTAGGGGATATATGTGATGACATAACCTGGAAAGTCTGTGGATGTTTGTACAGTCCTACGTGTGTGTGGGTATCAGTATTACAGACAGCAGGTAGCATTAACTTCTACAGGGGAAC
The DNA here is from genome assembly GCF_019279795.1 of Protopterus annectens. Classification (NCBI taxonomy): domain Eukaryota; kingdom Metazoa; phylum Chordata; order Ceratodontiformes; family Protopteridae; genus Protopterus; species Protopterus annectens. The sequence goes on from NC_056738.1 coordinate 458,519,765, forward strand.
TGGCACACTCAGGGCAGCTATATGTGTAGGGGATTCAGGAACTACAGACAGAATGTGAGTAGAGCCGTGTTATGCTTTGTATAGTACTGGTGTTACAGGGTGTGTGTGTACATACTACTTTACCTTGGAATGCAGTCTGTCTGCATATCCCTAAACTATGGGCCTATCCTCTTGGTGGCCAGAGGTGTGCCTAACATGTGTTGTCAGTCCACCACACAGGTCCTGTGTCTGATATCACACTGGCAGTGTGTGTGTGGAGTGCTTTCAGTACATGAGCTACATATCAAGCTTTGCAGATATGACATGCTGTGGTGGGGTGTGCCATAGTGAGCTATGAGTATATCACAGTGCCATTGCTGCCATCAGTCCATGTCTGTTGTATCCCCCACACATATGGTGGGGCTGGAGCCATATATGTGTGGGCGTTACCTACACAATGCATGCGTGCTCCTATGCACTCCAGAGGCCAGTGTATGTAACAGTGGTATATGGCCCTGTATTCGTGAGTCTGGGGGGGCACCATAAATGACCTTGCCTGTTACATATGTGGGTTTATTAGGGGTGAGCTGCCATAAGGTATGTGGATGTAAAATGCCATATACTTCATCCATATGTACATCACGTACATATATTCGGTTACTGCAAGCCTACTTCCACCCGCCAGATGGTCTGTTCTGTTTGTCAGTGTGCATGTGATGGAGTCAGTTATGCCTTGTTATGTCATAGTTACAACCCATGTGGTCACATGATGTCCTTACTTCCCACTGTTGTCGTACAGAGTGTAGATAGCAGCTGCTGAACTATACACCTGCATTACACACTGTTGATCATTTGGTATCCTGTGGCTCAGTCAGTCCTCACTACTGTACAAATCTAAGGAGTTAGCCTGGACAGCGACAGTTGTGAACCTTTCCTGTCTACTGCATTAGTGTAAATGTTTCACTGTTGCATTCCTCTGTTTATATGGCTGTCACTGTCTGAACAGCTATATGACATGGTATGTAGAACTGTCATGGTACACAATGAAAGGTATTCCATTTCCGCATACCTGTGTGTGGAGTTTTCCCAATGACCTCTCTGTGGGTATATGTTGCAGGATGTATGGGTGGCCCATACAGTGTCCGGTTGTTCAGGGGTTAGCTGTAGACATACTGGCTGTTCCATATTGTGTGCACCGACTACATATGTATCCTACTGTACAAATATCTGCGTGTGTATGTGTAGTCACATGTATATCCATATATATGTATATATACATATATATATATATATATATATATATATATATATATATGTATATGTGTACATATGTATGTATGTATCTGCATATCTGTGTCTGTGTATCTGCATCCTGGGGATGTTGCTAGCTACCATGATTTACATTACCTATGAGAGGCAGACTGTACTGCATGATATGTCAGCAATACCAGCCTGAAATCATACAGGTGGGATGTCGTATTCTTAACTTCCTGTGCCCATGTCATGTCAGGTCCTGGTTACGGTATCTGCTACACTAGGTAGTGTATTGCAGGGCGGATGTGTATGGCCATGGGTGGGGGATGCCTACATGTACATGACGTATAGTGTGTGGGGCCTCTCAACCCCAATAATGGTGCATGTGGACATATGTGTGTTTGTTATTCTGCTATTGCTCTCTGCAGATGTATGGTCATATGTACCAATATATATATATATATATATATATATATATATATATATACATATATATATATATATATATATATATATATATATATATATATATATATCTGCTGACATTTATGTAACTATGTCCATATATACCTACATAGCTGTATATCTGCATACACATATGTAATGTGCTGTGTATATGTAGACATATAGGTGTAGACACTTATATGTGTCAGTGTAGCCATCAGCATGTATATATGTCCATATATAATGATATATATGTATATAGTGTTAGAAAGCTGTACATATTATATACAGATACGTTGTAGCAGTATAGATAGAAATATATTTACACACAGATACATCTAGATGATGGTGTACATTTTCTGTACAGCTGCATGACTGGACTGGTTGATATGTTTCGGTTATTGCCCTGACTTCCTACAGCTGTAGTGGCCTACTGTTAGACCATTGTAGCTGTGTTGCAGAGGGTCCTGGGGTCATGAACTGCATGTGCTGGATATTGCATTGCACTGCATATCTGTTATGGCTGTGGTGGAGGGAACATAGCAGTCATCACCAGGTTCCCCTCATCTGAGCCCCCAACCCCATCAACCTTGCATAAGGTCAGTTATTTTGTGGTGGGGATCCTGGTTGTTATTCCTATCTGGTGCTGCAATTCACATTTCTGTCCATATATCCATATGCATATCTATATTCATATGTAAATATATGCGGACATATGTTTCCACCTACCTACTTACCATTAATGTGATAGGCTGTATGTGTGAGTCTGACATTTATACGTACCTGTGTATCTCACTACATATACAGAGCTATAACTGTCCATATGTCCATGCATGAGTGGCTGACAATATTGGCCTGTCCCACATTCGTCTGGTGATTGACGTGGATGATGTCGGACATGTGGTCAGTCAGGAATGCCGATACATTACAGTTGCAGACATCATGTTGTTCAGATTATGTGTATTACAACAGATCGTTGTTTAACTAGCAATGTTTTACATGTATATGCACAATATTTCACATCCTAATATGTACCACACTTTTGTCACACTGTGTCCACAATGTTTGCAATAAGAGGTTCAGTGTTGTGCTATTAGTACAATTCCCCTTATGCAGATTGTCTGTGCTGCATGATATATCTGGGTATACATGGGATGTCTGTATATCCAACATGGTGTAGTGTTACTTCATTATGTTTGTGGTATGCAGGGTCCTTTGAACAAGGGCGGTGAGATGCAGAGTGATTAAGGCACTTGTAAGCAGTCGTGAGCATGTTTGCACAATGGTATGCATCACCAACTGCAGGTAACAGTCAGTTACACAAGGTTAGCCCCAACATTGTTTGCTTAGTGTACATAGTGCTCACCATCATGCAAACACAGACCTCCGGTTACATATGTCTACAGATAGTTTGCATCAGAGTTGCTGAGCCTGGGAACATAAACACGCATGCTGGTGGTGACATATGCTTACAGCAGCTCATTGCTGCTTAACCTAACTACTGCTTTATGCATTCTGATACCAACACGTCACATGTGCATTTCCTGCAGTACTCTTATACATATCTATATATATATGTGTGTGTGTGTGTGTGTGTGTGTGTGTGTGTGTGTTATTTCATGGCCACAGTACTCCATTTCATGTATATATATGTAATTCTGTGGGTTATGCAACATACATATTACCCATAACGCAGTCTGGCATGGAAAATGGTATGTCCCAGTACCTTCCCTGTGTCCCTCCCCCTCCTTTCCCACTGACATCCATGGACCAGTTCCATTAGAACGGGTTCATCCAACCACAGCACGCCTTGGTCCATAATGTTGTACACATCATCCCCCCCATTCCCCCTCCACATCAGTCATCCTTCCTACAGGTTCCAGTCTAATATAACCATACCACTACACATTGCCCACTCTCCACTTCTCAGGCCCCCTAGCGTATGTTGTCCCGACCCATGGATCTTCAGGCTTCCCACACATGTAGTCTGCCTACATACATCACCATCTGTGCTTACAATTTAGGCATGGTATGTTACCCCGAGGACTCTTTTTGGCAGACGTTTGGGGTCGGACAGACGTGCATTTGTTCAAGAGTAGACTTAGCAGGGTGACACTGTGTATCCCACTGATAGTATCCTGCAAGCAGTCTGGGAGCCAGTGCTGTGCTATGCTTAGCGGTGTGTATTATTAGATTTGCATGATAACTGCCTTTTGGTATTGATTTTCCCTTCGTCACAACAACAACTTGTCATATATGTGTCATATATCCTCGACACATGTGTACGGACACTGTCTGGGGTCCTGGGAACTTCTACACTTTATTACATTAACACCTCACATCTGGACTTGACAGCTGTACTCCAGTTCACATATGTATGTTCTGTAGTCAGTTATGGCACATATGACTGCATACGGATGCCTTTCACAGGTTCATTGTGCTTAAACTATGGTGAGGACATGTTTACTACTACCCTATTCTTCTATATGTCTGTCATGGCTTGGTAGATAGCAACTGGGACTATGGTGTATGGGGTCCTGGGTTTGTGACATATATGGCTGTTTATTCTGTTGCCAGCCTGACAAAGGCTGTTGGATACAGAGTGATTATGGCATATTAAAGCAGTTGTATGGCTGCACGTGCGCTTACTAGTGCATACATATGCCTACTATTGCCTATCTGTGCTTACACCCGCTTACTAGTGCCTCATTCTGTCTGACATGGATACGTCACGTGTGCATTATTTGCGGTACTCCAGTTCATATAAATCAGCTATTTAGTGGGCTTTGCAACTAAAATATTGGTTATAATGTGCTTTGGCATGTAAAATAGACTATTGCTGTCCTGCTTCATTTGCATATTCCTAGCATAATGTACTACCCATGTTTCATTCCCCTGGCTCCTGAGTTCACTGTACACAGCATCCATCCATTCTCTGGTTGCTAGCCCAGCCATACCACACCTCCAACATTTCCCTCCCTGTATGTGTTGGTGCTCCTCTGTTATACTGTCTCGACCCAAGCTTCTGCAGGCTCTTCATCCGTTTCATTCAAGTCTTCCCTTGATCCTCCTCCGATACTGGTGGAAACATCTATTTGACCCATAAAGTTTGGTTCGTCCCACCAGGGATGGACCTCTTGTTGTGTCACGAGTAGACTTTGCTGGTCTACACTGTTTCTCCCACTGGTAGCATCCTGCCAGGGGTTTGAGGGCAGTGGTTTGCTCACACACCGGGCCAGCCTCAACTCCTGGTTCAGTGGATCCAATGCCCCAGATGTGACATTCTGTGTCTGAAGCACGCCCACATGCCCCCATGACGTGCACGGTTTTTAATTCCTCTCTTCAGTATTGTGCAACACTACTGTTCTCACAGTATTTGTGGACAGTCACTGTTCTTTGATACACATAGACTGCTCAGAATACTGTGATTGAGCACTGTGCACATGTTTTCTTGTATTAATCTCAATACTTACATACATTTCCTATACCGTTGAATGACTGTGCTGGATGATATGTTTGTGATAACAGCAGCTGAATGTGGGTCTGCTATGCCTTTGTGGTAACGCACTTAACCTGTAGTGTGCAGGGTGGGGGGGGGGTTGGAATCTGGGAGTGCTGATTATTTTGTTCCTGGGCACGATGTGAGCTGTTGGCTACAGAGTGCCTAAGGCACTGTGGAGGAAGTGTACATGGGTATGCAGTGGTGTGCACGAGGCTCAGCCTTGTTGACCTCCGGTTATGGCGTCTTACACTGGGTGGCCTCAGCATTGCTTAACTGGTGTGGGCATTGCTTACCACTGCCAAAACAGGCATAAGCCCACTTGATGCAGCATACCCCTGTGCTAATTCATGTATTTAGTTCACATTTGTTGTCCAGGATGATCTGACTGGCCTGGGGAGTGGAGCATACCTCCCAACTGTACAAATTTTCGCAGAATATCCAGAATTTTGCCTTATATTTTTGGTCCATTTTTCATAGCATTGTGGCTTTCTGGCAAATAGTGGCAAATCATTCAAGAATGAAGGTAAGAAATAATAACAGACATTTGAGCTTTAGACTTTATACCCTTCAGAAACTACATGCTAATGCAAAACCTGTTATTCTATCAACTGTCTAAGTTTGTAAGAGCAATATTTAACAGTTGTCCCTATTTGTACCACTTTTGTCATGGCTTTGTCCAGATTTCTTATGCTAAGAGGTTGGGAGGTATGGAGTGGAGCTCCACAGTAAACCCCAGCTACACATTACATGTATTACAGAGGTGTACACATTCATAGAGAGTAACAGACGTACCATAGCTACGTACCACATTTTACATGCTTAGTTCACATTAACATGTCAGTATTATAGATGCTTAGGTCAGGTTTACATGTCAGGTATGACTGTTGCCAGAGGTCAGTTTAAGGTAAGGTGGGATTCCAGTTTAACAGTTCTGGATAGGTTACACTCAGGTATTCAGGTTAGGTTTGGTTATGCCATACCTGTGTGGTAGAGTAGAGGAGAACAGTGAAGGGGTAGGTAGGTAGGTAGAGGGGGGACATTGTAACGGTATAGTAGGCCATTGGAATGATTGGTGGGGGAGCAATAGGAAAGGTTTGCAGGATGTTGGGAGTTGTCTGTGAGGCAGGACAGGAGGTGTTGGTTTTACTAGTTGGTGTAGGGGTATAGTGTGTTAGTTGGGGGGGGGGGGGCTTCACCAGGAGGTAAGCATGTGCTAATCCAAGTGTGCTTGAGGTGTTCCTTCCTGTGTTATTTACATGTGTTGTGTGGGACAGCTGAGGTAATACACATGGGTAGGGGGTTCCAGATTCTGCCAATATAGTTGGGGAAGAGGGTGTCACCTACTTGTGACTGTGAACATTAATAGTAATGAAACAGGGGTCGATAAGTAAATGGTGTTAATGGGCACACAGAGGGGCAGATAGTAGTGGGAATGTCCAGGGATGTGCAAGAAAGCTGATGGGAAGGTCCACAGCTGGCCATTTCTTCTACAGCAACAGCTGCATATGTACACTGCATTTGTGGAAGATGTGGACAATCACACCCCTGGGTGGGGTGCGGACAGCCATAATAACTTGTGATGCTGATTAGTTCGGCTTACATGCCTACAGTGGGGTGTTGCGACCATGTGTTCATTGATGTTATTTCATGGGATTTGCAACAACACATCTGGTTATACCATACTTTGGCGTGTAAAACAGACTTTGCTGCAGTGGGAGTCATACTGGGTGTGACTGCTCATTGGGCGGCTGCTCTGCCCAATGCACACTATTGTTTACTTCCCTGGGGTTGTCGAATAGAACTGGTCCAGCCAACACCTGCACACTAGGTCCATAATTACATACCCATGGTTCCCCACCCCGCACCTTCTCTACCAGCACTCATCCATACTCTGGGTGCAGGTCGGGGATCTAAACACACCACTACACACTGCCTACTCTCCACTTCATGGGACCCATCTCATACGTTGTCTCCGCCCATGGATCATCATGCTTTCCCACCCTTGTATTCTGGGTACATACACGCCCTGCCTTGAAAAGTCTTTGCATGGGCGGCCTCCAATTATAAGACAATTTTTGGGGTGTCCCGCAAAGGACGCTCCTGTCTCTGTTCCAGGAGTAGATTAAGTAGGTCCACTGTGCTCCCCCCTCTGGTTGTTTCCTGCCTGTGATTTGGGGAGCAGTGGATTGTTTACATTGTTTGTGTGTGTGTTTGTATGTTTCCCTTGTCTGGCTGGGGGGGGGTGTTGCTACCTGTTACACGTTTGTTGATTGGGCCCCTCACCCCCATTGGCACGGCCTGTGAACATATGTAATTCTTACGTGCTGGGTCATATCATAGCTATATATCTGTGTATATACACACACACACGTATAAATATATATATATATATATATATATATATATATATATATATATATATATACATATATATATATATATATATGTCTACATTTATATATGTATATATATATATATATATATATATATATATATATGTATGCATATCTCTCTCTCTCTCTCTCTCTATATATATATATATATATATATATATATATATATATATATACATATATATATATATGTATATATATATATATATATATATATATATATATATATATATATATATACATATATATATACATATATATATATATATATATATATATATATATATATATATATATATTGCTGAATATATATCTAATGACATGTGGATGTATGGGTGTCTGCATATGTACAAATTTATATGTGGGTATTTATATATATGTCTGTGTATGTATGTATACATTTGTACTACTGAGAGGGAGAGGTATATATCTATTTAGTTATGGGTATATCTATACACATATATACCTCTACATATTCGGCTACATATCCTGTAATTTTGACTGGTATTGCTGGATACTGTATTTCATGTGCATACCAGCCAACCTACAACTAAATCCATTAGTGTACACAGACTCACACATGTAATCTGTTGTTAGTACCAGGAATACGTTCATCCCATGCAGGATAACCCGAACATTGGGTATTCAACTTTCGTCTACACCCAGAGTGCCATAGGTACCCATTGCTACGTGCATGGTCTACGACGTGTACCATACCTAGGATACTTGGGTCAAGACAACATATGGGATGGGTCCCAAGGGGGGGAGTGGAGTTGGGCAATGTGTGGTGGTGTGGTAGCTACAGGCGAGTAACCAGGGTAGGGATGGTGGGTGCGTGTGTGCAGTGGGTGGGGGAAAGCTGGACTGTGGGTAATGAATGTATGGGTCGGGGATGGCCTGTGTTGGATGGGCCTGTACTGCTCGGCCTGTCTAGTGGGTGGGGGAGAGGGGTATGTGATGTCAACATGTGTAACATAACAGAGGACTGATTTACATCCCTATTTCAATGACACACATACAATACAATGAGCTTGGTAGTGTATTGTAGGGCGGACATGTTTGGCTTGGTGGGGGGTATGCCAATTCATACGTAAACGTATATTGTTTGGGGCCTCTCAAGCCCATTCATGGTGCATGTGGACATATATGTTTCTGTTCATCTACCATTGCTATCTACAGATGTCTGGCCATATATACCTCTGTGGGTATATAAATTTGCTTACATATTTCTAACTATGTCTGTATATACCTACGGAAACATATGTCTGCGTACATATATGTAACTTGCTGTGTATATGTGAACATATAGATGTTGACATATATATGTGTAGTTGTCGGCATTTGCATGTATATCTGTTCATATAATTGTATATATATGTATATATTTCTGTATATTTCTACATATATGTATATATATGTGACTACATCTATAGATATGTTGTGTCCCTTTAGATAGTAATATATTTGCACACACGTCCATCTCACTCTATTCTCTGTGCTGTTGCATGACTGGGCTGGGGTTATGTTTCTGACAACATACGATTTCTGCATATATGACACGGCTTAGTGGTAAATCATTTTATGTATGGTGTGCATGGTCCTGGGTTCCTGCCTTGCAGAAGCTGTTTTTTTTTTTGTTGCTGGGCAGAACACCAGCCATTGGGTATGGTTTGCTTAGGCACTTTATAGTGGTTGTCAGCGGGTTTGCGCAGAGGTAAGCAGTGCTAACTTCCAGTCACAGTGTCGTCCACCCAGTTAGCTTCTCCTTTGCTTACTCTGTGTTGGCAGTGCTTAACCCAGCGCAAATGCACTGGCACACACTTACTAGTGCTTACATATGCTTACTAATGCTTATCTGTGCTTACACCTGCTTACTGCTTCCTTATTCATTATGATACCGACTTTTCACATGTGCATTTCCTGCAATACTCCTGTTCATAAAAATGTATGTTATTTAGTGGGTTTGGCATTACAGATTTTGCTTCTACCATGCTTTGCCATGTAAAATAGACTATGCTATGCTGGGACTCGAACTGGGAATGCCTGCTCATTAGGCGCACACTCTGCCCACTACACTACTGCTGACATGCTTCATTTGCATATATTGTCCTTGTTATCCTCTTAAGCCTTTTAGGCTGCTTTCACCATGGCTATGCATTGGGCACACCTGGGCACCTAAGATTAGCTGTACTCAGAGCTTTAGACAACAATATGGGGGGGGGTCTTCTTTTCATCTTTATGTCCTGTTGCTGTTGTACGCATGGGGGACTGTTGGTGGGGATATGTGGACACCTATGAGCAGTAGTGCTCATTTATTTCCACTTTCTGCTGTTCGACATTGCAGGGGCATGTTTAGTCTGTGGGCTCTGCTCTCAGACATGCCCCCTGCACACATACATGCTCAATGTAGCTTGGGGGCTCGGGCGGCATGCCTTCATTACTAATCATGGCTCGCTGCTGTCCTGCTCCTAAATGGCCACTTCCATGCAGGACTAGATTAGTCCTGCACAGAAGATTAGTAAATCCGGGGGATAATCCTCTCATATTCATTGTACACCCTATTGTGAATAACTGTCCAAATATGAAAGAGATGGTCTTTTTTAAACATAACCATATCTGAGAAAATGTCAGTAAGAAACCTGATAGCAAACAAATTGTAATAAAAGGTGCAGATAAAAGGGACGCCAATGTGGTTATAGACAATAACAAATATATCAATGCTGTTCATGCCTTATTAGATGATGTTATCTCATATAAATTCATTACTGTTTCAAATATTAATCAGGTAGCCAAGAGAGTGAAAATTGCTATAAATGGAATAAGTATACAACAGAAAATTACTGATGAAAAGCTATGCTTTTTATGTACCTTTTCCTAGAACATTTATGTATTATGCATTACCAAAGATGTACAACTCTCTAAAAGATACTCCCCCCTGAAGATAGAGGTTGGATAATGGAGGCAATATCAATAGGTCTAGGAAACACACTGAAGGGACTTATGGAAAATGTAATTAACTTTATTAAAGTCAAGGAAGGCTTTTCTTAAAAATCTGTCTAAATGAGACACAGGCAACGAAATTAATAACTTTTATTTTGCAACAGTAGACACTGATTCTGTTTTTACTAAAATTCCAAATAGTTATGGTACTTAAACAATGAGCCTTTGCTTATGTCAGACCACTACCAATGACATTTACACATGATGCAATCTTATGAGCTTGGTTCTTGAAAATAATGTTTTCATTTTTCTAGTGGTTGCTATGGGTACCATTGTAGTGAATATATATGCAAGTATAGTCCTAGCTTCAAGGGAAAAAACATTTTCTTGACAAAAATAATGCATTTCTAGATTATTTGCCATTTTAAAACCAAATTTTGTGGATGACATTTTATATTTTTGGGGGATATACCTGCAAAAGATTTTGAGAAGTTTTTAATTTATGTCTACATCTGATTACTTACTTTTTAAACTATGGCTAACAAAGGATAAAACTGATGTTTTACACCTGAATGTTTAAACAGAAGAAAATTTATCTACAAGCATATAGCGAAGGAATGTCAGGGCTAAAGATTACCTCCATCATGACATCAGGCATGTAAAATTTATTTTAGAAATATAGCATGTGGTCAGATGCTTAGAATGTCAAGATGTACAACTGACAGTAAGATGTTAAAATAGTTCCTAGAGGCTATACATTAAGAATTAAGGGACAGAGGGGATGAAGATAATCAGTGAAAGGAATGGGAGAGCAAAACCTGTTTTTATGAACAATCTGATAGCAGTGTAGTACATAATAAGATGAAAAAGGGCAGGATGTGATGAAAGTTTAAATTATATATATATGATAAGGGCACTGACATTTTAAAATAGTTTATGTGAATACATATATATATATATATATATATATATATATATATGTATGTATATTATACTTAAATTTATAGAGTAACATTTATTTTGACGTGCATAATGTCGAAACAAATTAATTGACATTGTGCAAGTTGACACACTACTACGAATGAGCAGAAAATTAATCAGGGCGTATGCAAAACTTAAAAAAATTGTTTTTTGCAGCTGCACCTCCCCACACTTGCTACTAATTGTATTCTAACTCAGATCACACAGTCCTCGGGGAAAGGGGTATATTCCCCTACTCAGGGATTGTAGATCTTGCATGCCTGTCAACCACCTGTTTAGTTGACCAAATTGTGTCAGTTAAGCAGATGTCAACCAAAGTATCATTTGACAAAGTGGGATCCATGTGTGTATATATATATATATGAGAGAGAAAGCAACAACGATATTGGGACCTTTTGACATCCTTTAATGACCCCAAAAAATTATGAATTAGAGGCCATGCTCTACATAGAAGAAACGCATAAATCTGAATAAAAACTTCATGTTATAGGAAAATTAAAATGGTCAAAAGTCTTAAAAGTGTTGAAAGTTATTAATAAAGGAACTTTCTTATGTTTGAACTGTCTACAGTATAAAATCATCTAAGCAGACCTTTTTACATCCCCTAACTAAAAAAAAATATTAATTTAATGCCTATCAAATTTTCATATGCAAAATGTTATTTATTTACCAGAATGCAAATTATGTGCATGCCTCTTTGTAGATAAATGTAATAGATGTTATCACTGGTATCAGAAAAAAAAATAGTAATGCTTTGTATAGAAACCAGCACAAATTCAGTTTTTTTCTACGACAAACTATAACAAAAGACAATAGGAATAAAGATATTTATAAAAATACTGAACTGTATGAGCACAGACTTATTACAGCGCTAAAGCTGACAGACTCTGGTCTTAATAATAAGGTCAGCCTGAAACTGGTTTCAAGGTACCATGGCTTTAAGTAATAGAAGGGCTTTTTAGTTGTGTATAAGAAAAAGTTGTACTAAACTTCCTCTGTGGAAAAATAATTAACAACCAAGAAAATAAAGGATAAGAATCAGAAAGTTAAAGATTTAGCACTTTTATCTCTCTATTATACTGAGACTTCTTCAGATCCATAGTCTAGCATTCACAAAGACAGTCTTGTTTTAACCAAGGAATATATACCTCTTTTTATTCCTGTTAAAATTGCAACTGCATGCAGAGCATTTATTCAATATATTAAGACGATGCCTTGCAAATTACAAATGATTGCACAGTGCGTGGAGTGCCATGATTACTCTCAAAAAATGGTTAAAAATATCCTGTTTAAGCACTGCTACCTGAACTTAACAACACTTAAGAAGAGTGATAATCATCTATGTCATGTTAATGTGAGGTCTGCACTAAAAACAGACAGTGATGACCAGTAAACGGCAGCAGTAGTTTGAAAGAAACAGCTTTGTTTCAGCTCCCATTCCTAGCTGGTGTCTATTAAACTACACAGGGCATTTTTAATTAAACAGCTTCCCTTACACAGGAAATACATAAGGACAACAACCACTCCCCTACTGCTTTGGCTTTCAAAGTCAACACAACACATCTTTTTTTATGTAATTTTTGACTTATTTGTAGTACATGAATAAGATAAATCTCCATGCACTACAAAGAATTATGATCGAATCTCCGATCATAACTACACATTATGTGTTCTCAACATGGATGCCAAAATTCACCTTGAGAGTGAATTTCTTGGCATCCATGCCTCGAACAGATAAGTGAGTTATGATCAGCAAGCCACTTATAATCCTGTATATTACACATTCCAGAAATGATAGCCTGGGTGGAAACTAGAGGTGGTATGCCCTTCTGTTACATTTAAGCATACTCAGAATGTGACATCACAATGTTGCTGGAATCAGGTGTACGTAAGCTTGAAGAGTAATATACTTACAGTCCTTGCTACTGGCCATAATGTGTAGCAAATGGTTCTGCATTGCTGCTATGGCAAAATGTTGTCCTGTTATTCACTCCTCAATCCAATCCTTTGATGTCACATAGGGGAGCCTTTCATATTGCCATTCAAGATTCTTCATGAATCTTGGGGATTACCAGCACTACATCATTACAAACAAATGTTTTATAAGTAATGCTTCAGTCTGAATCTTGTATTCTGACAGCAATAATATCTCCTAAAAGGCTGATCCATTTCTTCTGTTGATGTGGTATACATGTCCATTTTTCCATCCATTCTCCTATTGTCACAGTCTCTTGCTGCTGGTCACTTCTTTTGCAGTAGCTGGACTCATTTATCCTCCCTTCTGTGCAGTGTTCTTTCTTCATGCAACACATTAATTCTGTAGTTCCTAAAATCTCATTTTCTCAGTGATACTGCTCTCTAAGTGTCTGCATTGCCAATATATTTTACATTCCCATAGCCTTAAAATGACCAGTACTCCTGGATATACCATCCCTCCTTCACTGTAAACTTCTTACTCACACTGTTAGTACCTCCTCAATAATTTATTTTCCTTTCTTTCTCTCTCTCTTTACTATAGACATTCCCATGTCTTCTTACTCACTATCCCATTCACAGTACTTCCCACTTTTCTCTCTCTGGACATCTCCTTCTCCTGCCCCCCTTATTCTCTGCCTACTTTGCCACCTAGGACTCTAGTAATAGATATTGAGTTATCCTCTATTATACCTTAGACAGTGTTCAATTTAACACAATAGATTTATATAGCTGACTAACTCAAAACACACTAATGATATCCTGTATCTGCCATTGGTGTTAAATACTCTGAAATAAATATGTATTTGTAAACTGTTTATTCATGTAAATATCCTTTGCATGTATATATGCTGTACATCATACTTGATATCTCTTTACAATGTATGTTATGATCTAAGTTATCTTGTTCTATTTTTGTTAGTATTGGAGCTTTTCTCCAAGGGCCTCTGCTGAAAATGGGCATCCGCCCAGTCAGACTATCACAGTAAACAAATGTCAAATGAACAAATGTCAAATAAAATAAGTATAATGCTGGAAAACCTGTATGGAGCATTTCAAAGAGAATCAATGTTAAATTAAAAGGCCTTACTGCCTATCACACGATAGGGCGGCCACGGTGGTGCAGTGGTTAGCATTGCCGCCTCACAGCAAGAGGTTCTCTGGTTCGATCCTCGGCTGGGGTGCCTTCTGTGTGGAGTCTGCATGTCCTCCCTGTGGTCGCGTGGGTTTCCTCCGGGTGCTCCGGTTTCCTCCCACATCCCAAAGACATGCTGCAGGTGGATTGGATACTCTAAATTGGCCCTAGGTGTGCGTGTGAGTGTGCCTTCTGTGGAAGGTTGGGCGCCGGGCTGGCAACTCGACACCGTAAAACTCCACTGCCAATTAATGTGCGGACAAGGTGATCCGCTGTGGCGACCCCTAACCGGGAAAAAGCCGAAAGAAGAAGAAGAAGAAGACTGCCTATCACACGATCATGTAGTAACCACATTTTTTTGCATGCTTTCCTGGATCATACTTTTCATTAAGACCTGCCACAAATTCTGCACTCCTCCTGTACAGGACTAATATGCCCTATTTATTTATTTATTTTTCTATCTTTGTTGACCAGGAAAGTCTGACTGGCATAGATTACTCTTGTTCAGCATAAGCCTGGGGAGAAAAGCTCCAATATTCACGTACATAATCAGTATTTAGTATATTTTAATTGTCTACATTGTATATAATATTTTCATCTTGGTTGCATATACATTTTTGCATACATAATTAGGTGTAACTGATGATAATGATATCCTTATATCATACAATTTGTGACTATAGGAAAAGGCGAAAATAAGAGATTACCTATGCATTTGTATATGGTTGTAGCAGACAGAAATACAAAGAAAAACAACGGTTGACATTTGGTTTGAGATTGGTATGTAGTGGTATGATGAGGGAAAATGAGAATTAAGTAGAAGTAGGCATTTATGAAATATAATCAGTTAAATGTTTACAGTAGTAGGTAGACAGGGAAAGTGTAATAATCACCATATGGGAATTTAGTACGGAGCATCTAATGTTTTGTCAGATTTATTGCAGCTTATAGTTTCTTCTAGATCATAAATTATCCAGTTGTAGAGCAAGAACAGAGCCATGTGACTTGCAGATGATGTTTTAGCAGACATTTAAAGCATTTGTTGTTTTCTGTAAAGCTTTAACTCTAGTGGGATGGAGTTCCACAGTTTTGAGACACAGTTAGAGCAGAGTGAGTTTCTGGCAGAGTTTTTTTAGATAGTTAGAACTTTGTTATTGGTGTGTATTGTTCTGTTGTTGCTGTATGGTAGTCTTGTGCTTTTCAGACAGAGGCAACTATCTGACTTGTAGATAAGTTTGTAGGCATTGCTGAGTTGAGGATAGATTAGCTGATTTGCAAGTTCTAGCCAATTTAGGTCCTTTAGAGCTGTGCAGTGGTGGCTTTTATGAGACAAATATGGGACAAACCTTGCTATTTTATTACAGCATGTATTAAATTTGGACTTGAGGGTATTGTTGTGATTAGTCAAGATAGGGGGTCCATACAACGGGGATGGGATTAGGTAGGTTGCTGCTATGGATTTTCTTGTGGATACTGTAAGATATTGATTTGCTCTGTACAAGGATCCTCATTTTTTTGTGTGTGTATTTTTGATAGTTTGGAGAATATGTTTATTGTATCTGAGTTTGTCAACTAGGAGTACTCCCAAGTAATCTGGCTTCTGTCATGGTTTCAATTTTTGAATTGTCAGATGAGACAATATGGAAATTGTGTTTTAGAGTATTAAACTGTTTTGGTAAAAAGAGCATTAGTTTAGTCTTTTTTGCATTTGGGAGTAGGTCTACAGTGCCTAGCCAGGATTCGATAGATGACAAAGGCTCTTGTATGAGTTCCTGGAGGATTTGTAGTGTTAAGGCAGAGCAGATGAAAGTTGCATCATCTGCTTACTGAAATATATTTGCTTTTTTGTGGCAATATGGAGTTTGTTTACAAATATATTAAATAGAAGTGGGCCCAGTATTGATCCTTGTGGACTGTTAACTGTGACAGCAAAGAGAATTCTTGTTTCCATTTTATTGATTGTTGTCTATTTGTGAAATAGTTAAGAAACCAGGTGGGAGATGATTTATTTAGATGTAGGGAAGAGGGATCAATGATAAGTTTATGGGAAATTGTGTCAAAGGCCTTTGACAGATTCAAAAAAGAGCTGATACCAGTTTGCCATTATTTCTGTTATGGTTGGTAGCACTGGTAAAGTTAATAAAAGCAGCGACTGTGCAATGACTGTGGTGGAAGCCATGTTGGGTCATGGAGACAAGATTATTTTGGGTATGATATCTGGGGAGCTGGTAGTGGATACATTTTTCTAATATTTTTGATACATGGTAGTGTAGCTATGGGTCTATAGCTGAAGAGGTCAGTTGAATTTCCACCTTAGTGGAGTGGATTTATGAAAGATTTATTACAGAGGGCTGGAACATAGTTTTCTGTTATGGATTGGCTAATTAGTATAGAAACAGGGAGGGCTAGAGCTTTAGAAGTGAGTTTTAGGTACCCTATTAGTAGGTTGTCTTCTGCTAAGTTGTTTGAGTTTTTGTAGGTATTTTTTTATGGTGCTAGTTGAGATTGGTTGTAAAAAGAAGGACATAGTACTGTTATTAGATGAGGATGGGGTAGTGAGGGTGGTGGGACAGCTTGTTTAGTAAGAGTACTGAGTTTATAAAGTGGGGGTTGAGCTGGGTGGCTATATTGTCTGGGTTGTTACTGATTGTTGGTGTGGGAGTAATTATTTGTCAGGGGTATAGTAGTTTGTCTATGCAGACCAAAATAGCTTGGTATTATTTTGGTGTGCTTACTGAAGGCTGGTGAAGTAGGATTTTGGGTCATTGTTTATTAAATTGTGCAAGATTTCTTAAGTATCTAAAATGTTGGTAGTTGGATTGGATTTTGTTTTTGGAACATATTTGCATGCTTTGTCTCTCTGAAGATAAATTGGCCTTTTGTCTTTTGTTAACCAGGCTGAATGGTTTGATCTGACTCTCTTAGCTCTGAGTGATGCATGATTATGAGGATGTTTCAGAAAGTATTATTGAAATGAGTTACAGCATCATCTAGTGGCATGGTCTTTCGGATAGTCCAGTTGTAGAGTAAGATTGTCGAGATGTTGCATTAAAGTATTTTATATTTTGCACATGTTTATATATGTTGTGATGGTTTCTGATGTTTTTAATTTCTGCAAGTCTTTTGGGTTTCTAATACCATGATGGGAATGGACCCCATTCCTAAGTCAAAGTACAATTAAAGTTCATGAAATTAGTATTGTTTTACTCTTTGATGTCAGCCAAAAGTGCTCTTTGCAGTACCTGCAATGTGCCCAGTAATGACTCCTGCAATTTGTACGGTGTTGTATGAATTGGTAACATATCTAAATACGATTGTAAATTATTTTTTATAAGACCTGTTGCTCCTACTACTATTGGAACTGACTGGGTATCTTTCTTCCACATGGCTCTTGTTTCTGCCTGCAGATCCAGGTATTTTATGACTTTGTGTCTCTCTGTACGCAAGACATTGTAGTCACTGGGTGTGGTGATTTCAATAATCAGTGCTACTTTTATCTTCTTTTCTTGGACCGCTATATCCATTTTTCTAGCATCTATCTTTTGAACTGTTGGTATTGGGTGATCTCATGCGATATAAACTTCATCATTTTCTATGATTCTTTGAGGCTCATTTTTCAGGTGTTTTTCAGCCATTTCAATGCCATAAGCATAAACGCTAAACACGCGTTTTCCAGCTTGTACCAACTCAGCACAGATCCTCGTGGTGGCCTGCAGAGTGATCCAAGCAGCAGAGAGCTAAAAGAGTGACTTTCTACCAGATATAAGTATTTTTTGTGGCTTTCCCACTGTTATTAAGCTAGCGACTGCATTTCGCCTGTTTTACTGCTACTTTAAGTGATTTCTGCATTTTACACTGTTTATTGCACTTTAAGTTACTAATTGTTGCAAATTGTTTCTGTAGGCTACACACTAAAGTGCGCTAGCCGATTTACAGCATTTATAGCATTTACTGTCTGTTTTTTCCTTATCTCTGTAATAAAACAAAAAAATCTCTTGTTTTCCCACCTTACTGAACTAGAGTAGTCCAGTTTCAGAGTTGCTGATCCCTGGGCTTTGTTTTTAGTTCCTGTTACTGATCCATTGCCTTATTAGGAAGGAGGGAAGTTTCTTTGCTTACCAGTGGGAGTGGGAAGCACTGAGCGGCCTTTTTGTCTGATTTGGTGAAGTTTCAGCCAGAAACTAGTAGTCCCTTGGTCGTTTTGGGCCAATTCCCAGCTCCCTTCAGCCCCCTGCTATAAAACACGCTAAACACGCTTTAGCGCGGAGTTGCCACTGTTGCACACAAGAGCAGCGGCGGTTAAACAAGGTTAAACTATTCGGGCCATCTAAATTCCACTCTTCAAATTTTCCCTTAGAACTACCTTCCTCGAGCTGTACTGCTGATCTAACCAGCATATCCTATAACTGAAAAGTTCATCTCTACTTGATTCCCAAGTAGACTATTCTCTATCTGTAAAGCCTAGCACTTACTCCTACAGTACTTGCACCTTGATAAAGCACTCTTATTATAGATAGTACCCCACCAACCTAAAACCAACTTCCCCCGGAGTCCTTTGAAAGTCTCTTTATCTACTACTTCTAGTATGTCGAGGGATCAGTTGCTAGTGTCCTCTCCAGCTCAACTGGTGAACCTGGGAATATTGAGGCAATGTTACAATTGCCTCATGTACACAGACAATCCTCTCCTTCTCCCACAAAACACAAATACATGCGAGAGATGCAACTATACGGCCAAACTGGAGGCTGAGCTTTCTCAACATAGGACTGGCAAGACCAGACAGGAGGAGAAGGTAACCACACACAATACATACCCAGTCACACATGGTACCATCACAACTTCAAATCATACACATACTCACACAAAGACATACTCGGAGGCTCTGATCAAAAATTTACCAAAACAGCAGAGGCCACCAAAGCA
Source organism: Protopterus annectens (assembly GCF_019279795.1). Classification (NCBI taxonomy): domain Eukaryota; kingdom Metazoa; phylum Chordata; order Ceratodontiformes; family Protopteridae; genus Protopterus; species Protopterus annectens. Next base: position 458,539,290 of record NC_056738.1, read on the forward strand.
GACACCCAAACAACTACCACCTCACGACCCAACACATGCAACACATAGACCACAAAGTCAGAGTGTCAAACAGTCACAGCCCTTAAGGCCAAACAAAATGCCAGACACACTTGTCATTGGTGATTCCATAGTCAGACACACTGACGTCCCGCTCACCAGACTGAGTAAGGAGAAGGTCACAGTAAGCTGCCTGTTGGGTGCTAGAATCCGCCACATAACGCAAGCACTCAGGTCTCTCAACAGCAGGTACAAGTACGACTCAGTCATTGTCCACGCTGGTGTCAACGACCTGAGATGTACCTCCTTGGACTACATGAAAAGGGACATCGAGGAGCTCTCTGATTATGTAGCCCAGGCAGGTATGACCCTGACCTTGAGCAGTATCCTACCTTCACCTAGAATGATGCCACAATACAGTGATAAGATGATCAGCTTTAATAATTGGCTTAAATTCTGGTGTCATTCAAAGGGGATCAATGTCTGTCTGCCTGGGATGACATGCTGGACAAGCCACGCTGCTTCAAGGGACGGCTTGCACCTGTCACCCTGGGCTTCCGGATATTGGCAAAGGCTCTTGCCACCCCATAGTGCCTTTTTAGACAAGGCTCAAATTCTAAACCTACCACCCTAGAACACCAAAAGGAAAAAACTAAGGGTAATGCTGCTCAATGCCAGAAGTCTCAATCTCAAGATGCACGCACTCGAGGCCCTTCTCAATATGGAGAACATCGATGTCTGTGCTGTGACAGAAACCTGGTTCAAGGCTCCTGAGAGCACCCCAGCACTAATAGGTTTCACCTCATATCATGCGTTCCGCCCCAAAATCCAGACAACACCAAGAAAGGAGGGTGTCCATATTCATAAAGGACACCCACACCTCAAGGTTGGTGGCAACGCACGATGCATCGGAGACCATCCAGGTGCAATTAACCATAGGCAAGACTGCTCTGCAATTTGTAGCATGTTACAGGCCACCCTCTCAAACTCAGGAACCTCACATGGCCTTCCTGAAAACATTGGAGGATAAATGTATCTCCAAACACCATCATACTAGGTGACTTCAACTACCCTAATATAGACTGGGAACACTACTCAAGCCCGAACACTCTAACCCAAAGATTCCTGGAGTTCATAAACTCAAATGCCATGGAACAACTAGTCACCATCCCCACAAGAGAAGAAAACATACTTGATCTCATCATCATGAACATGGGATCAAAATGTTCAACACCGGAAGTATACCCCTCACTGGTGAGATCAGATCATAAACTAATCTCGCTGGAGGTCCTCATCCCGCCCCACCTGAAACAAAAAGACCACAGTGAAAAACTTCTCAAAAGCCGATTTCACACTTCTAAAAACTAGTGTGGTCTCCTTTAAGGCCCCTGAGCCAGTGGTAAACATTACTCAAACCGCTGAATCACTTACAAATGCCTTCTACCAGCACTTACAGGACTGCATGGATCAGGCAATCCCAAACAAAACTAAGACTCTCTGTACCAAAGGCAAGCGTCCAGTCTGGTGGACCCCAGCCATAAACAAGCTCTACAACAAAAGGAGGAAGCTACTACAAGATAGAGCAAAATCCTTGAAAGGTAAGACACCTTTGATCATTATAAGTAAAAAACTAAGAGCTCTCATAAAATCATCCAAGGCAAATTTTGAGAAAAATCGCCAAGGACTCTAAAGACAATCATAAGGCCTTCTTTAGCTATGTTAGAAACCTAGGAGGAAACTCCCAGATATGCTCAGAATTAGTTCAAAATGATGTGAAAATTACTGAACCTACACACATTGCTAACATACTGGCTGACAGGTTCAGTGCAAACTTCTCCCCTCCCCCAAAAGGAGAGATATCTATTCCAGAGGATTGTAGCCCGGCAAACATTTCCAACGCCCAGGTGAGAACTGCCCTCACTAAGGCAAAAAACACAGCATCCATGGGACCGGATGGTGTCCCCGGCTGTGTGCTTCATGAACTCAACGAGGAATTAAACCCACAGTTAGGACAGCTGTTTAATCTTAGCCTCACCTCAGGATCAATGCCCAAGGAGTGGCGACGCGACTGTGGTCCCACTTCATAAGGGCGGTGCCTCCACAGACCCTGGAAATTACCGCCCCATTAGCTTGACAAGCCTTATCTGCAAAGCCATGGAGAGGATCATAATGGAACTCATAAATAAAGACATAGGGAACTTGCAGACTTTGGATCCAACCCAGTTTGGCTTTGTCAAAGGCAGATCCTGCCTCTTAAACTTGGTTGACTTTTTGAGACAGTCACCAAGGCCATTGATGAGGGAAAGGCAGTCCATACAGCCTACCTCGACCTGGCAAAGGCCTTGACACAATACCCCACTCAGGTATCATCGAAAAACTCATCAGCTTGAATGTAAACCCATACATCACAAGATGGGTTGCAAACTGGCTAAGTGACAGAACCCACAGGGTCAGAGTTGCTGGAGCCATGTCAGACTCAAAGCCTGTCACAAGTGGTGTCCCACAGGCTCAGTCCTGGGTCCACTCTTGTTCGGCATCTACTTTTCTGAAGTACAAGCAAACACAGGAGGGTTATGGCTGACAAAGTTTGCAGATGACTGCAAACTGGGCGCCATAGTCGAAAACACATCTGACACAGATATCCTCCAGAAGGGCCTCACAGAAATGGATAACTGGTGCCAGAGCCATGGCCTGAAGTTAAACGCCAAAAAATGCATAGTCATACCCTTCGGGAAAAACAAGGTTACCCCTAGCTACCATATAGGTGGCAATCCACTGAGCACAGAAAAAGTCATCAGGGATCTGGGGACCCAAGTTGACAGTTGCCTTTCGTTTGACACTCATGTTGCTAAAGTAGTTAGGAAAACCTTCTATATCGCCCACCTGATCATGAAGGGAGTCACATCTAGATCAAGGGAGGTCATCGTCCCCCTGTACTCATCACTCATTAGACCTATGATTGAGTACAATGCCCCGTTCGGAATGTATCTGACCAGACACCTGCTGCAGCTTGAAAGGCCCCAAAAGTTCCTCACCAAAAGGATAAAGGGTCTCAAAAATATGTCTTATGCTGCCCGACTGAAAGAACTCCAGCTCTATTCAGTCTCATACCGCTTGCTCAGAGGTGACCTGTGCCTGACATATAAGGCCATGTCAAACCCAGATTTGATGAATATGCTTCACCTCAAAAATCTAGATCCCTCAGAACCACAAGGGCGGGAGACTTAAACCTTGACACGGTTATAAATAGAACGTGCTGGAGGGACAGATTCATCACCCAGAGACTCCCTATGCTGTGGAACAAAATCCCGGTACATGTGAGGCAGAGCACCTCGCTGGCCTTGTTCAAGAGGAATCTTGACCAATGGATGGGAGATCGCAGATATATCCCAGGGATTAATTCAGTGTCACTGCTTGACAGAGGCACAGAAAAATGATAGGCATAGTTTTTATTCAAACTAAAGGGGTGGCGAAAGCCACATAACTATGGGCTAGGCTTATAAATGCCCTTGGGCAGATAGCCTAGTATGAACCTATGAACCTATGAACCTATAACTTTTGCCCAATCTCCATTGTAACAGTCTTGCCACATTATTATTCAGTATACAGTCCCTCTGCCATTAGTATGTTGCAACCAGCAACAAGGTGTGTGACTGTTTCCAATTTGGTTTTAAAAAACCTACTAATGTCTGTTTCTTCCACATGTTCAATGTACTTTGTAAACCAGCGTGTATGTAGCCCACTATCTTGGGCTGCCAATATTAACCTTTCATTTCTTGGGTTGAATTTGCCTCTCCTTAACCATTCCTGTGTTCGTTCTTGATCAACATAAGGCTCTTCCAGAAGTTTTCTATACTTGCAACTATATTTATGTTTTTCCACATTTCTTGCCTTCTCATCTAGTCCTTCACCTTATATTCTTTCTTTTGTTTTTTGGCACATTCAGTTGCTGCCTGTTTTTTACCCACTTCTGGTTTGAGTTCCATTCCTGCTTGACTTTGATGTGCTTCTGCTAAATTAAGTAGAGATGTCATTTTAGATTTGTTCTCCTCATGTTACAAAGCTTTCACTACATTTGGATCTTGTGAGGTCAGTAAATATGTGTGGAGTCCCACAATTGCAGATCTATACATGTAATCAGTTTCAAGGAGGCCCATCCCTTTTTTCGGAATGGGGAATATATAATTTTGGTATACACTGATTTTTATAAATCATTTGGTAAGCATGAAGCATCCTTCCTGTTTTAATATCCAGTCTGACACTTTTTTGGGCCAGTCAATCACTCCAAAACTATAAGTTAGGACAGGAAGAGCAAATTGATTTATAGTTTGTATCTTGCTCCTAGATGTCAGTGCTGATTTCAGGATTAATTTAAGTTTTCTAAAGTACTCCTTACTGAGTTTTATTCACATTTGTTCATGTTTTATTGCTCATCCTTCATCAATTCCCAAGTATTTATACACTCCCTCTTGTGCAAGTTCCTTTATATCACATTCTTGTCCCAAACTGATGTTTTCCTGATGCTGCAGTTTTCCTGCTTTAAATGTTGCTTTTGCACATTTATCAAGACCAAATGACATTCCAATATCATCTGAAAAGTTTTGACAACCTGCAGCTGTGCTTTCAGTTCCTCATCTGATGAGCTATGCAGTTTTAAATCATCAGCAAAGAGAAGATGAGAAGTCATTAGACTGCTGTTTTCTAGGAGTCAAATTGTAGCCAAGGCCTAAGCTGTTAAGTAAACAGCTTAATGTATTAATGGCAAGGCAGAATAGGAATGGTGGAGTCACCCTGGAATATCCCCCTTTGAATTTTTATCCCTGGGATAATAATCTGTCCTTTATCATGGCTTAATTGCAAAGTGGTCTGCCACTGTTTCATGGTTACTGTAATGTAATCAATCAGTGTGGGATGTATCTTATACATTTTTAAGCACTCTTTTACCCATGAATGTGGGATACTGTCAAATGCTTTTTTGTAGTCAATCCATGCCATACTTAGATTCTTCACCTTCTTACAGTTCTCCACTATAACTTTGTTTAACAACAAATGATCCTTTGTTCCATATGACTTTCTTGTATTGCCATTTTGTTCTATTGCCATAATTTAGTTTTCTTCTAAATGACTATAAACTCTGTCACCGTCAATTCTCGTGTATAGTTTATACGTCATTGGAAGACAAGCTATTGGTCTATAATTTTTAGGGTAGCTTGCAAGTTCGCTCTTAAGTAAGGGCAATATTTTTCCTGTTGTTAACCAGTGCGGTGTGTGTTCGGGGTGCGCATATAAATAGTTCTTACTCATGGCTAAATCCTCATGCAAAGAAGTTAATACTTTAAGCTAAAAGTTAGGTACTGCATCTGGGCCTGGTGTTTTCCAGTTAGAGGCTTTTCTCAACTTTGCTTCAATCTCTCTCGCTGTTATTTCATCCCATTTCACATCCTGTACCTTTAAACTTCTTATTCTTTCTTTTACTTCTTCTAGCCACTTAGTATTTTTGTTATGTTCCATAGGATCTTCATAGATACTTCTCCAAAATGTATCTACTTCCTCTTTTTTTTGGCGGACTTTCGATTCCTTTTACCTTATTTCCCAATTCTCTATAAAACTTTTTTGGGTCATCAATAAATTGCTTATTTTGTACTTTTCCCTTATTTTTAACTTTGTATCTTCTAAGTCTTTCTGCCTGTTTTGAAATTTTTAGTTTATCTCCAATAGTGCATGATAGATCCTGGTCTGTTCTAATACTGTGCATTGCTTTTATCACATCTAGCTTTCTTAGTATTTTTGTTGATCTATTCCCTCTTCTATAATCTTCTAACAATGACACATCTTGTTTCAGCTGCTTTATAGTTTTCTCTATTTGATATTTCCATGATGGTATTCGCTTTCGCCCCCTCTTTTCCCTTTGCTATCCTGTGTTCCTGTGGTATAACTTTATCAGTTATTAATTTAGCAGCACAGTAATATATTCTGTTTACTTCTGTTATATATTGCATGGATCTCTATGGACAGTCCTAATTACTGTGTTCATTTGTTTTATCAAGCTTCTGACTTTTGGGGTTTTATTAACCTTCTGCAGTCTATTTCTCTCATTGATCTTGATATATCTGTCTTTGTTTATTAAATCAAGCAACTTTTATCCTAACTCATTTTCTTCCATACTGAGGGCACACCCCTTGTTTTCCATTTCCTGCAGACATTCTATAGAAAGTTCTATAGCATCTTCCTGTGGCACATTCTCTTCAATTTCATCCTGTGTCATCTGTTGTTCTGTCATATGGGAGCTCCCTGGCCTATCACTCCTCAACATTGACTCCATCAGAGTTTACACAGTTTCCTGTTCCTTTCCTTCCTGTCTAGCTTCAAATGAACATTTATGCTGGTTTCCTGTGGAAGGCTCCAAAATATCTTAATATGGCACCTAACCAATTGCTTCCTGTTCCACTGGTTTCTCCTTAATTTGGATATCCATTGCTCTATCCTGTTGTGCTTTCTGTATTAAATTTACTACACTGAATCCTTCTCTTTGCAGCTGTTCCATAACCTCAATTTTATTTCTTTGACTTCTCCATTACTAATCTATTTTTCTACTTTTCCTCTTAGTTTTCTTATTTTTTGTATTGTAAAGTTTTCCATATCTAAATTCCTTTCCCTATATTTTTCTTCAAATATCTTTGGTGCTGCTCTTTTTGTATTAGTTTTGCTTTCTCCTTTACATAAATATTACACATTAAATCTCTTTTCCTTTCCCCTGTCCATATTTCTTCTTCACATGTCTCCTGATCTTCTTGCTTTTCCCTATTCTGGGGACTCTCTCCATCATGTTGTGATGTAGTCTGTTTTAGACCTTTTACATTAAATCCTCCGCTTTGCAGGCACTCCATAATTTCAACTGCTATTTCTTTAACTTCTGCTTTACTAATCATCTTTTCTACATTACATCTTTGTGCTATTAATCTTTTCATTGTGAAATTTTCCATATCTGGATGCCTTTGCCTGTATTTCTCTTTGAATATCTTTGAGCCTGCCTTCTCTATATTAGTTAACTTGGCTTTCTCCTTTGCGTAAATATTACACCATATTAAATCTCTTTTCCTTTCCCCTGTCCATATTTCTTCTTCACATGTCTCCTGATCTTCTTGCTTTTCCTTATTCTGGGGACTCACTCCATCATTCTGTGATGTAGTCTGTTTTAGACCTTTTACATTAAATCCTCCACTTTGCAGGCAGTCCATAACTTCAACTTCTATTTCTTTAACTTTTGCTTTACTAATCATCTTTTCTACATTACATCTTTGTGCTATTAATCTTTTTATTGTGAAATTTTCCGTATCTGGATGCCTTTGCCTGTATTTCTCTTCGAATATCTTTGAGACTGCCTTCTCTATATTAATTAACTTGGCTTTCTCCTTTGCATAAATATTGCACTATATCAAATCTCTCTTTCTTTCCCATGTCCATATTTCTTTCTTATATTTTTCAAATATCTCTAGGTTTTGTTGTTTATATTTTCACACTTCCTCAGATGCTTCTTTTTCCAAACAGACCAAAATTTCTTGATCTATATACTGTTTTTCAACAATCTGTTATATTAATGAATGCAATTTTTTTTATTTGAAGCTTGTGACAGTTTTTCCTGTGGAGGTATTTTTTTTTCTCTAATTTCTTTCTTAATCGTTTTGTATATCTTGTGTCTGGAAATTCTGGGCTTTTTACATAACAGTAACAATACATAATTTCTTTCTTATCCTCAGTAGTCCACTCTATCATCTTTATGGCTCTTCTTTGGCCAATCAGTTCTTGTCGTTTTTGTGGACTGCTACTTCCTTCTACAATAGGGGTGGCATCCTCCCCCCTGAGCCTGGCCTGGCCCCATTGTAGGAATGTTTCTGTATTTTGATTATTCTACACTGCCATTTTTTTTCCAGTCCTGTACCAGTGCACCTACCAGGATTGGGCACTTTTTTATCCTGGGTCTTGTGCACCCAGCTATCTTTTCTTTTATTTTTGATTTACTTATGTCCATGATATATGGTATATAAATACAATCTATATATCGGTGTCGCTTTGGTGAGATTTTGTGAAAAACCAGGTCCACATCGTGAAGGTACTCACCAAGACTTGAGGATGAATTCAATTTCAGCACTACTACTCTCCTTTGCTTGCTGACTTTTCATCTCTCTATCTGACAGTATAAGTTAGTAGATGGTCACTGATGCTGTCATTAAGGCAGCCCGAGATATTTATGTTATTTGGTTTGTTTGTAAGAATCCAGTCTAAGATGGATTCCTTGTTTGTGTGTTTATGTATTCTGGTTGTATCTTTTATTACTTGTGAGAAATCAAATAGCTTAATTAATTGGGTGTTTGTGTCTTTAGGATCCCAGTTTATGTTATGGTCACCCATTATAATTGTTTCATGAGGTATATTGTTATATAGCCAATGTAGAAGTTGTTCTGCTGTGTCACTATTTTGTCTTGGTTGGATATAAAACCTGGTGATGCAGATGGCTTTTATGTTAAGTTTGAGATATATTATTAGGTATTCTGCATTGTTAAATTTGGGTATAGGCTGTTGGTAAAGGCTAAGTTCTAGCAAGTTTTTGTATACAATTGCGACTCCTTCACCTTGTTTGTTTGTTCTGTCAAGCCTGAAAATGTTATAAACCAGGGGTAGTATTTCATTATCTTTTTTGTGACATTTTAGCCAGGTTTCTGTTACTACAGCTATATATCAGGGTTGTAAAATGCTAGGCATGCTTGGAATTCTTGGAGTTTATTGCAAATACTTCTGAGATTAATATTAAGTAGTATCTCAGATTTGTTTGTAGCTGGAGGTGTTGAGGTTGGGAAGGATAGTAATGCAGTTTGTGACATAGTAATAGAGGCTGGATTTAGATGGAAGTCTCTGCTGAGATTCAGATGAGTGACTGAGTGATAGAGATGGAAATACCATTTAGATTTGGATTTGTTTATAAGGAGGTGGTGTACTGTTCAAGTTAGTTTTTACATATTTGTAGCTAAGGAGTTTGGATGGATTTGGTAGGTGTATTTGTCCTTGGACCAGTCCTTTTTGGCATTTACGTCTCTGAAGTCAAAGCCAATGTCAGTGGTCTCTGGCTGACTAAATTTACAGATGATTGCAAATTAGGAGCTGTCATTGAATCCCACACTGACACAAATGTTGTCCAGGAAGGGATGACACAGACAAGCAACTGGTGTTAGAGCTTAAAACTAAATGCCAAAAAATGCATAATAGTACCCTTTGGGAAGTAATCCACCCTTGTTAACTATCATATTAACAACACAGCCATTAGAGTTGACCCAATAATCAGGGACTTAGGAACACACATAGACAGTAATCTAGCCATTGACCATCATGTGCTTATAGTACTGAGGAAACCATTCTATGTTGTGCAACTTATAAACAAAGGTATGGGATCTAGGTCCAAGGAAGTCATTGTTCCACTGTATTTGGCATTCATCAGACCTATCATTGAGTACAATGCCCCCTTTGGTATGTACCTAACTTGGCATATCCAGCAACTGAAATGTCCACAGAGGTTCTTCACTAAAAGAACACAGGGCATACATAAAATGTCCTATGAAAACTGCCTCAAGGCCTTATCCTTGTATTCTGTCTCTTACAGGCTTTTGAGGGGACATCTATGCCTGCCATACAGGACATTGTCAGACCCCACTATGATGGACCTCCTGCATAGCCACAAAATAAATAGCACCAGAATTATCCATTCTAAAGACTTAAACTTTGCCTGTGATATAAATAGTACATGCTGGAGAGAGGTGTGTATCTCAGAGACTACCCAATCTATTGAACAGGCTCCCCATCCATGTGAAGTAGAGTTCCCCCTTAACTCAGTTCAAGTGTAACTTGGACAATTGGATGGGGAACAGGAAATTCATCACTGGTTTGACATCTATGTCTCTAATGGACATAGGCAACCTGTAAATGGCTCATCTCCCAGGTCTCTGCTTGTAAATGTTTCATCTCCCAAGCCCCTACTTATACTTATTAAGGGTATCATAACTTGTCAGTGATTGGGATGCATGGCTAGGCTTAAAAGGCCCTTGTGGTTGTTAGCCTATAAACACCTATGAACATATGAACCTTTTGGTGATCTGCACCATCAGACAGTAATGTATATTCCCCTAGAAAGAATACCTAGGTATGGCCAATAAGCTGTGTGACAGCACACTGTGACAAAGATGGTGCACTTCAGTTACACATCACTAGAAGATGTGTGGGGAGGTATATGAAGAAGGGTGCATTGTACACAGTCATTGGTGGGATGAAGGCTGGTAACCATGAAATTATTATGGCCTCTGATGTGCATGTCCTTAACATACCCAGTAGTTGTTTTACATTTAAAGGGCTAGTCAGCAATGTCACCACATGTTGTTGGATGTACCACTTACCCTCTACCTCAGGACACAGGTCACATACCTACTGATCTGATTATAGGGTATGATGTCCAAATTATACTTGGGTGGTATGTCTGTTTCCTGATTCAACAAATCCCTCTATGTGTCTCATCAATGGAGGTGTTGTCATGGCTGTGGCAGCCGTCTCTGGTATGTGTTGATACTGTCTGTATTATACTAATATCACAGTTGGAGTCAATGATTGCTCACAAGCTGTAGTCCATCAGGCAGCTTTTAGGATACAGCATATGCATGTCATCTGTGATGTCCATTACTTAACTAATGGACAAAAAAAGGGCCTAACCAACAACCCTTATGTACCAACCTGATCACTGGACCTAAGATATATGTCATGTCACACATTGCAACATAGTGAGATGCCATATATGTCATACACTGGTCTACATGTTTGGTGATATAGCTGTTCATGGCCATATATGCCAGTGTTGATTGAATACCTCACTGTGGATTTTGTCAAATGCCTTGACCTGTTCAAGTTCTACAAGATGATAATGTTGTCATCATGCATGCCCTTGATGACCTCTTTGAGGACTAATATCAGATGTAACAGACTTGATGTAGAAGTAGCAACTCACACAGGTCTGTTGCACACACCTGGAATTTTACTAGCGTACATTTAGAAGAGGTCCATGATGACATGTTTGTCACAGTTGAGGAGAGTCAGGATGTCCATATACATGCATGTATCAGGTGCTGCCCCCCCAACTCAAGTGGATGCATATTGATTTACACCCTTGAATGGGAACATGGGCTGTGTGGAGGGTGTGTTGAACTTTGTATTCACCATATCAGGAAGGTGTGTGTGTGTGCTGGGTCATGCCATAGGTGATTGGTGATGTTGTCACAACACTTGAATTCCATGGAATAGGCCTGGATGAATTTAAGAAAGTGCATACTGCCCACTGTGATCTGGCATAGGGTTCTGACACAATCATACATGCAGGTATTATTGAGGAAACCCATCAATATGCAATACTTCCACAAGGCCAGTCTCTGACCCTGCCCTGGTGGGAGTACTGCATATACAAAACTGGGACATAGCTGATGACATCAGCAGTGTCTGTTGAGGAGAAGATGACAGTGTCCCACATGCTGGCGTAAAATGCTCACTGTAATGTCAAACATCAGCACACACACACACACACACACACACACACACACACACACACACACACACACACACACACACACACACACACTTGACTACCGTGAGAATAGAATCCCTACCTATCTAGGTACACAGATTACAGAACACAGTACTTAATGCTAGCAACATGGCACAAGCCTGATTTATACAAGAGTGCACATGAATTTATTGTAGATGACATCAGCAGGCCATGTAGTAGAGAAGAGTTTGGGAGGCCTGTATGAAATGGATATGTAGGCATGAGCAAGTATCAAAATACTGGCAATCCATGTAATTGGAGAAGTAACTGTAGGACACACGTCTGCTCTGCTGTGTAGATGCACACACACACACACACACACACACACACACACACACACACACACACACACACACACACACACACACACACACACACACACACACACACACACACACACACACACACACACACACACACACACACAGTTTACTGCAGTGAGAACTGAACTCCTGCCTAGCTAACTACACAGACTACAGATCATGGTACTTAATGCAACCACCACAACACAAGTCTGATTTATACAAGAGTGCAGGTGAACTTATGGAAGATGACATCAGCAGGCCATATGGGGGACACCAGGTTGTGAGGACTGCATAGGCACATAGCTTCATAGGTTAATATGAGGGTATTAGCCTAATAGCACTAGGGAGCTTAGAAGTCTAGTTGTGTACAGAGCCATGTCCAACTCAGAACTGTTGAACATGCTCCATCTTAGCAAAACCAAATCTACTCGAGCTACACGCTCTAGGGATATAAACCTCAACACAACAATGAATGGAACATGCTGGAGGGATAGATTCCCTTCGCAGAGACTTCCCTTACTATGGAACAATGTCCCGATCTACATAAGACGGAGCCCCTCACTATCACTCTTCAAGAGGAACCTTGATGAGTGGATGGGTAACAGAAAGTTCACACTGGGGATCACACCAACAGCACTACTAGATAGGGGCTAAGGGTACTAGCTGCTTGTACAAGGGTCTAGGGAACTACTAAAGGGGGTGGTGAATACCGCACAATGTGGCTGGGCTAATATATGCCTTTGGGCAGATAGCCCAGTACCAACCTATGAACCTATGTAAAAACACAAGTACCCTTATTGAGCATAGTTGGATGGTCATTTTTAGCAGAGTGTGTTTGTGAACAGCACCAACTGGCCCTGTCCATCAGGGACATAGGTGCCAGTCCAGTAGGGATTTTACAATCACCCAACGAGTAGTCAAATTTGCATTTGAACAGGGTCATTGAAGAGCACTCCATCACATGCAGTGGGAGCCTATTATACAGGATTGTCAATTGTTGTGGGATATATCTCCCTAGCATGTTCTATATATGTTACAAGCTAGGTTGAGAACCCTGTGGAAAATTATAGTTGGCCCATTTGGATTGTAGATGTCTATCATTTCCAGAAGAGCAGGGTCTAAGACTGCTTTGCAGGGCAGCCATAGGTCACCTCTCAGCAGCCTGCATGATACTGAATACAGTGACAGGTATGTCAGTCTTTCTATGTATGTCATGTATGTAGGCCTGAGAGTCTCCAAGGTTAAACCATGTGTACTCTCCAATTGCTCCAGGCATCTGGTGAACTACAGAGAGTTGTGAGCTTTGTACTCCATTACTGATGTGATAAGGGGTAGAGTACAGCAGAGATATGACTACTCTGGTCTTGGATATGATGCCCATATGTATGATGTGGATAATGCAGATTGTGTGTCACCACTATAGGCACATAGTGATGAAAGTGTAGACTGCTGTCAACATGTGTTCCCAAGTCTCACAATACTGTGTTTGAGCTTGGGAGACACTATGTATATCATAATTAACAGAGGTACGTCATTAACAAAGATGGCAAAGCATCATTGTATGCTTAAAGTTCAGTCTTTGAGTTTGTCACCAATCATCAGTCTGTGTCAACCCCTACAGTAATACATTACCATGAATAGGGTACTCTATATGCATGCATACAGTTAACAGTCATCTGCAAACTTGGTAAACCATAGGCCATCTACTGCTGACTGTGCTTCAGGGAAATATTTCCCAAACAGTTGAGGGCCCAGCAGAGATCCTTGTGGTAGTCCACTGGTGAGTGGGCTAGTGGTGGAGGTGCATTCCCCAACTTTGAGAGTGTGTGTTCTGCCATTGAGCCAGTTGGCTATCCATCTAGTACTGCATGCCCTATTCCCAGATGGGAGATCTTCACTATGAGACCTGAATGGAGGATAGTGTCAAAGGCCTTGTATAACTATATATAAATGGTATGTCCTGTAGCCCACATCCAGGTCATTGGGGTCAGTATTCAAGAATTCCACAAGGGTTAATAAGCAACACCCTTGCCAAAACCAAGATGGGTAGGGTGAAGTGTCTTGAAGGTCACCTCTGTCCCGCTGGATACGGTACATGCTGATTCTTGCAGTAGCCTTGCAGATAAGGGTTTTAAAGCATATGTATCAATAGTTCTAGTTCTGCATGATACCACAATGTGCACCAACATGAAATTATGCCTTAAAAAAAGAAATGGGAAAAGTAGGACAGTGATGAAATGGGGAGCAAGCAGAGTGAAGACAAATGGAAATCAATATACGAATGTGCAGGAGGGAAGTAGGAAAGAATCATAGCTATCCATTTCTTCATCAGTAAAAACTGATAATGTATGCAGAATATTAGCAGAATTTTGACTGTTACCTCCAGAGAAGCGGTGACCACAACACAATCATGTTGTATTGCCATTTGGACTGAATCGAGTGTGTCAAGAAGACACATGTGCAAGATGGAGAGCTATGTATGGGACTTTTTCTTTGTGGGACAGGTGCCCATTTTTCTTTTTGGAGACAGAGAATGTTTGGGGAAGGGATGTAGGTATGTCTGGGTCTGGCAACTTGGGTAGATGAGGAAGCAATTGGAGACAGACAAAACAAACAAGACAAGAGACCCAGGCGGTGATGGACACAAGATGTTGGTGGACACCATGGATGGGGTGAGGGTGGGGACATCCAGGTCCCATGGTCATCAAGCTGGGTGACAGTGAGAATGGAGTCCTCAGCCACTGGACTGTCATCATTGTCACCTCACTGCACCATTTGCTGGACCACTCAACATCACCTTCTCCTCCACTTGGTCCTATATAAAATGGGTGAGAGCAGCTCCAGTATAGGCAAGCACCAGCACTGCAGCACACAACTCTACGCATTATCCCTGGCAGTTCAGCACAGGTGATAAACTCACCACTTCTACCACTGGTCTGGGAGAGAACCAATGGACTATCCTCTGGGGGCAGAACTACCCAAGGGGGTAGGTAGTGCAGAGTCAGCAGATGTGGTGCTGCCAGGTTGGCTCCCAGACATGCTTGTCAATAGTGCTGGGGCCAGTGGAGTGAGGTAGGCAGATCCTGTGGGGCAGGCCTTCCCCTCTGTGCTATGGAGCATTTTCATGATGCAGTACACATCGATGACATGGATATATTTTGATGACACATAATAATATGAAACAAAAAAACGAAAAAAGAAAAGAAAAAAGAAAAAAATGAGAGAGATAAGGGTTGGGGTAACAGATAAACAAAAGAACTAAGATTGGTACCACAATATGTAACATACAATGCATTAACACAATTATTTAACTATGTCTTAACCTTTACTCTGAAGACTATCACTCCCTAAAAGATAACTACTACTTTTAAGACTACCAGCTCCTAACAGATGCAGACTTTACTACATACTGCAGCAAATACTCATTTACATGTGCATATATTGCACTATGCATGTTCCAATTATACAGATTGCAGTTTACAGCAGGGCATATGTGCTACTGGTATAAAGCTTTTACTTTAAACCTTTAAGTGACACATAAATTAAGAATTAACAGTATTGTATAGTTGGGAAGTGTTGTATTTTAACCAACCACCTCTGACTAAAGTCTAATATTGTACTCTTGGTTTGTGCTACAGATCAAAGCATGTATACTTGTTTTTCCTTTTGAGATATACATGCTCAATTTGATACAAGGGTATAAAATACCAAACAAGCTATCTTTAACTTTTAATGCTACAATAACACTACTCTTCTGCTGCATACATGCCATGTGCCTCCATAATCCTTGCCAGTCTAGTACCATGAGTCCTAACACTGCCCTCCCTTTCCATGGCATTGTGAAAAAAGTGAACAAGACAGAATACCATTATGAATACCAGTCTTGCCTATACTCAGCTTTTAAGCCTTTAAAGTACTCTATATAGTTGACACTTACACACCTATGGGATGTCCGCTGTCCTATATTCCTTGATCCAAGCATTGATCATACCCCTCTTCCTCCTCAGGAGGCCATTGTAATGATTCCTACACTGGTCACTAATGCAGGGGATACTGGTGCCACTGGTTACAGCCTGGGCCAAACTATCCCAAGTGTCTGACTCATACTGTATACCAGAATAGTTCCCCTGCAGCAACCTGGCTCTGTGGTGTTTCACTAGGAGTCCAACAAATATCTTAGAGTCCTGGACACCCTATCTCTGAGCCTTAAATCTCACACCCTCTCCATGAACGCCTACCATGTCTACCATGGATCAAGAGCAATGGACAATGATGGTTTCCCACCAATTCCAATTATTGTGTTTACTGGGAGTGTGTACACTATTTCAAAATGTTGTGCATTGTTTACCATCGCACATAAGTCATGCATGGGGTGCACACTACTGAGCATCATGTTTGCACGATGGTAAGCAGTGTGCATCAGTGGCAAGCAATGCAATTTCAAGGTTATTTGATGTACACACAGCTGTGTAAGTGTGTTAGTGAAATGTGAAGTCCATGCCAGTCCATATAGCAGAAATACTCTTACAGGGACATAGTACACAGTATACCCACAGTCATACATTTGATAATAAATGGTCAATAAGTCTTTCTTTTAGCTTTTTCCTGGTTAGGGGTCACCACAGCAGAACTTCAGTCTGCTAATGATTGGTAGAAGATTTTTACATGCCGAGTTACCAGCCCTGATGTATAACCTTCAATGAAGGCATGCCCCTTCACGCATGTCTCCACACAGAAGACGCTTTAGCTGAGAATCGAACGGACAACGTCTTGCTGTGAGTCGACAATGCTACCGCAGCACCACCACCGCAGTACTAATAAATGGTCAATAAGCAGATAAATGAATAACTGACACAATATTAATGTGTCAGCCTTCATACATATAATTAATAATAGCTACACTGTGTCAAGTGTTATACATGAGAGTGAGTATAATGGGAATTGGAACAATATTAAAAGTGTATGGAATATGCTGTTTTTGAACCGAGGACCATGTGTATAGTATTCCTACAGTTACACCTGCTGCCACTGGATTAGTTACATGACATTCCCTATCTTACTATTCATTCTTTTTTCTCAATTGTTTTTATTGAAAATTTTAACAACAAAATATTAATATATGATATCAAAAATATAAAACAACTATACATATTTAAAAGAACAACAATAAACAACTAAAATCATTGTTTACAATGATGTCTACTGTGAAATAAAGCTTTTTTAAACAGAAAAGAAATGTTATGAGTAGTTGTTAATTATTAAAATCTGTTCATCCAGCAGTTCTTTGAAGTTCAACCGTATATTACAGGAAGAGTTGATTCTAGATGTTCTTGTCTTGATCATGATAAGTTCAAGATGACAAACTTCAGTTGCCAAATCTGCAAATTCCTTCATTGTAGGAATAGTTTCATTCTTCCAATTCTTGGTGATGACGTTTCTTGCTAATGTTAAGATATTCCATTAAATAGAGTATTTTATTTTTGTAACACATGTGGGAATAAGTGTATTGAATAAAATAAGAGATTTGGTCAACACAAAGTTATCACTCAAAACAGACTGTAAAAAAGAATTCATATTATCCCAATATATTTTAAGTTTTATACGGTCGTAAAACATATGCTGCCAGTCAGTTTAACATTTAGTTTACATCTCCAGCTTCCTATGTCTTTATTATACATCAATTCAATTTCACGTGGTGTGCTAAAGGTTCTGTATAAGAATGTCCAAGAGAATATCCTGCACCTTTGTGATGAATTAGTTTGTTTTGAAGATTGGAGTATTAGTTTTTATCATATTCACTTGGGGTATTATTATTAAGTCTAAAATAGTCACAATAGCTTTCTCTGTAACATACTGTTGATTTTTTAAGTACCTTATAATCCCCCTTGAAATCGTTCCCAACACCAAGCTTCTCGGCATCATCATTGATGATGAACTAAAATTTGATATCCATATCCACTCCGCAATCAAAAAAAACACCAAAAGATAGGTCTCCTCTACAGACATAACTGATTCCTCAGCCCCTATACTCATCAAACCCTGGCATCCACCTTCCTGCTCCCCTCCCTGATGTATGGTGCCCCTCTGTTTACAAATCTCCACCTCAGTTTACAATCCAAACTTGAATCCTGCTACCACAAGATCTGCAAATTTGCAACTAATTCAAAAAACTCATCCCACTACTGCCACTCCCTCCTCACTCTCAATTGGCTTGAACTTCCCAACTACCTCAGTTACCTACAACTCACCATTGCCCACAAGCTCATCTTTAAACCCACAAACTGCCCGTCTCTCGCTACATCCTTAAAACCTTATATACCCAACCACCAACTCAGATCCACAAACCAAAATCTCCTTCAGGTCCACAAAGTAGCACAACCTCCTGGCCACCTACTACTGTCCTACTCCTTATCCAAACAGTGGAACTCTCTCCCCTCACCTTCGCAGCATTCCAAACCATGCCAATTTCAAATCTCAGCTATTCTCTCATCTATCAGCCAAATGGGAATGCCCATGTCACACTCCAACATAACTCCCTCTCCACCCCATCTCTGTTTACCCTGCACTGAAATCATTACCATTTACCAATTCTATTGCTTCATCTCAGCCTAAAACAGTCTCTCCCTACCAGGGACTGATTTTCTGTCTGCTATCTAATGTACTATACTTTTCATAATCCAATTTTCTGGTACTCTCTGCATGCAAAATGGTCCACCTAACCTGCAAAGGGCTAGTAGCTACTTGTTTAATATTTACTTTCAAAGAGCTTATTTGACAAAAATGTCTTTTTCTGCAAATGTTCAGTTTACCCAACCTTCAAAAGGGCTAGTAACCTTCTGTTTAAATATTAACTCACTAATAGCTTATTACATAATGCATTCTATTTCTGTAAATGTTTTAATTGTTCTGTACAAATATTTGTTATTCTTTTGTAACATGTAATATGTAACTTGCAATATTTGGAGCTTTTCTCCCTGGGCCTCCACTGAAAATGGGCTCTGTATGGCCTAGTGGATTTTCCCCAATCATCAAACTTAAATAAAAATAAATACATACATCAAAATATATTTTAGCTAGAAGTCTCTTTCCAATTATATTCTAGTGCCTTAGAATAATGAGTAAATCAGTGAATGTGAGGAAAGAATTTCTAACTATTGGTTGCATTAGATTAAGATTATGCTCATCTAATTGTCTACAGTTTTGAATTTCTAGCCACATCTTTACTTAACTCAAACTTATTAATGATATAGTCAACATTTTGCAACTTCCCATTGTCTAGTAAGTGATAATAGTATAATAGATTTTTGTCTTTAAGTGTTGTCATTGTTGTTAAATTAAACTTATTAATACTATTCTAAATATATTTTATTAGTAATACAAAGAAAATCCATGCTTTATATTCAGGGTTCATGAAAATGATTTTTTAAAGGAGATTAATATCATATTAATATAATAAGAGTTAACCGGTTTGTTTTTGTTTTTCTGAAATATAGTCTTTTACTAACCAAAGAAATTTATTACCAGTTATTTTAGTATGATGTAATTTTGTTAAGTTATTGGATTTATACCAAATATTTCCCAGAATATCTTTTAATTTGGCATTATAATTGTAATTTAACCAAGAAATTATCATCTTAACAATTGAGGATAAGGAATATAATTCTAAATCTGGAAGACTAATACCACCCCATGTGCAATCGCTAATGTGATGGTTTAAAGCCAATCTAGGCTTACTAGGAAACCACAGAAATCTCAGAAACAAAGAATCATACTCTTTTATATTTTTGTAGAGTGGGAAGGATAAAGATTGCATTATATACAACATTTTAGAAGGATAATAATTTTGATTAAGGAGAATCTCTCTTCATTAGTGAAAAAATGATTCAATTTTTAAGAGTTTGATTTATAGAATTTAAATTATTGTAATTAAAGGTTGTTATATATTTGATATTATCAGACAAAATTATCCCTAGGTAAGTGATTTTACCATCTTTCACAATGTACTTATGTAATTTCTTATCTATTTATTAATATTATAATTAATGGTTAGTATTTTAGTCTTGTTTTCATTAAAACTGAGACCTGATTTCTTCTGGGATATTTATTTTGCTTGGAATACTGCAATAAGAGAAGAATTGAAATCAGTCAAAGTTAATAGAATGGCATCTGCAAATAATTGTATTTTGGGGATAAATCATTATCTATTAATATGCCTCTGATGTTTTTATTTGATCTTATATAATTTGCAAAAGATTCCATAACTAGAACAAAAAGCCATTGGGACAAGGGAAATCCCTGTTTGGTACCTTTAGTGATCATGATTGATTGGGAAGTATATGAGCCCATCTTAATGTATGCAAAGGCATTTTCATAGAAAAGTGTGATTAACTGTAAGAAATTGACAAATAACATTCCTCCAGTGCTAATAGTAAATACTCCCAATTAACCGAGTCAAATGCATTATTGATATCAAGACTAACCAAAGTTAAATCACTTTTTGAATTATTAGCATAATCAATAATTGATAGTAATCTCTTGATATTATCATAAGTGTTCTTGTTTATTATAAACCCAGACTGATCACTGTTTATCAGCATTGGAAGAAATTGTTTTGTTCCAGAGACATATATTGCTACGGATATTTTATAATCTACATTTAATAATTAAATTGGTCTATATGAATAACATTGTGCTAAGTCCTTGTCAGGTTTTAAAATTGAGGCTGTTAGGGTGTGTTTCCAGGATGGTGGTCCCTTTGTAAGTCCTTTAACTATTAAAAATAACTCTAGTAAAATACTGAAAGCATACTTAGTCATCATTTTTCATAGCTCAGGCATTATAACTTCATTTCCAGATGCCTTATTGGGTTTTAATTTATTAAGTTGAATTTTGAGTTCAGACATTTATATAGGCTTGTCAATTATTTTATTTGATCCTCTGACAGTCTATTTTCAGTATATTTTTTATAAATGCTTTTATTAGCTCTTTTGTGTTGATTAATCTTATTAAAATGAAACCTGAAAACATCCAGAATGTCTTTCTATTTGGTTCCCTATTACATTGTCGAACTTTTAAAAGTTCGAATGCCATATAGTCGAACCCATATGTTCGAACTTTTAAAAGTTTGAACGTGTTAACGGGGATTTCCATTCAGTGCAGAAAGGGAAGATTTCCTTTAATGCACTGTAGTGCGGTCTTGGAGTTGGTATATTTAAAGATCGGGTGATGGGGGGGTGGAGTGGGGCTTGCCCTCCTGCTACAACTATTAGGTAGGTTTTTTGTGTTTTTTATTTTTTTTTTTTGTTGTTGTTTTCAAAATTTTAATAGTTTGAACATATGGGTTCAACCATATAGCGTTCAAACTTTTAAAGTTTTGGTAATATAATATGAACCCTTTATATTTCAATAACCTTGTTTTTGCTACTAGTGGAGTATAATTCTCTGATGTGATTAAATTTAACAATAATTTTTGTTCTAGTAGCTAATTCATACATGGATTTAAGATTTATAGAATAATTATTTTGATCTTTTCTACATTTATCATAGCTTTATGTTGTAAAATTTGAAAATATTTGTTATTTAAGCTATTTATTTCTTCTGTTAAGTTATTATTCCCTTTTTGACTATCTAATTTTAACATATCATTTTTTTCCCATAAATCCATCAGTTCTCTGTCCCATTGTTTCATTCTTTTGTTTATACGAACATGTAATATTGCCAAACAGGTTTGCTTTTAAACAGTCCCATACAAAAATCTCCAAGGTGTTACCTCTATGATTCATTTCAATAAAAGTTTGAATTTCTTTATTAAATAACTCCTTAAATTCTTTCCTACTGGTGATATACATGCAGAAATCCTTTTAACTGGGATGTTATTACTAGAATTCAATGTAACTTCAAATTGAGCAAGAACAAACAAACTATAAAGTGGGCAGGAAACTACTTTAGCATTATCTATTCTACTAGTGATCTCATTTGAAACATATACTCTATCTATTTGTGATTGTGTTCCATGCCTGTGTGAGAAATATATAAAGAATAGTGAGTCTGATACTGAAAGCTCATTTATATTTCTCATATTATATAAATCAATGAACTCCATCAAAGGCTTGACTTAGGCAGGTTTCTTCATTTTACAGCTAGTGTTGGTATCCTTGTCAGATAAAATGCAATTAAAGTCACCTGGAAAAATAATGTTTCCTTTGATATTCATATTATTTCCCCCAATTGTTGTTTAACTGCTGGTATTCCCAGTTTAGATATCCAATATACATTAATGAAAATGTATAGTTTCTTTTGAATCTCTAAAGTCTCTGAAAAAACAAAGGCAGGTACAATTGCCATTCTAAACATGTAACATATCTTGCAAAATGGAAGTCCTGCCCCTGTTTTTACATTGGAAGGACCAACCATAAACTAAAAGAATGTCTTTACGAACATTTATATAGCATTAGAAAAGGGAAAATGGAGAATGCATTGACAAAACATGTGTCTCTTTATCCTGGGCATTGTTTTGCATTTAGGGTAATAGACCAGGTGGATTTTGATATAAGAGGAGGTCCTATGACATTAAAACTTTGAACAAGAATTATTTTGGCAATTGAGATTAAACACATACAGTCAACTTGGACTGAATGATGTAAGCTCTATTGTTTGTATGCTAAAACTGAGAAGTTTGTTAAGATAAAGGTTTAAGCATATTTTATTGTACACATACATATGCCTTTTATTTGAAATTAACAGTTTTTTGGAGGTAAAAAAATCAGTATTTTTATTGATATTTGTTATCTTAATTTCTTAATAACAATACTAATATGTCAGGAGTTGGGTTGTTGCAAGTCATGTGACTTAAGTGAACTATTTATTGGAAGTTTTTGTTGTATGGAGTTTTGTCTGAAGAGGTTTTGTCATTGAACCAAACAAAAGCACTAATTTTATTTTATTAAATTTGTGTTTTGCTAGCAGTCTTGCCATTGACTTATATTTTAGTAGTTTTTGGACTTATTAGTTCGTTCTGAAAAAACATGCCTTTTCCATCATTAAATGTATTCAGGATTTTAGTTAGAGGCAATGAATTCTATATTGTGTATGGTGCCAAAGTACTATAAAATGTATTATACAAGGAGTGGCCATTAGTACTCAAAAAGTAGCACACTGATTGATCAGCCCAACCAGCATGCCCATTGTAAATCTGAACATATACCAATGGAAAAAGGTCTGGTCACCCACATTTTTCCATTAATATAGGCAATAAAAATTTTATTTTATTTCATTTTTTTAAAATAAGTTCACAAAAATGGAGACCCAAAAGAAACGTACCTGATTATCCTTTTATTTTTTCTGCCTCATCTTTCATGTATATCAAATGCCTCCCAGTTTCTTTAAAAAAAAAAAAAAAGCAACAGAGATATTCCTTTCTCTGTTGTTTCCTTCACACAGCACTGGTGTACTGTGAAAGCATGGGAATGCAAGTCCCATATGCATGTGCAGTCCATCTGCAATGCCCCAGGATACCAGGGGAAAAGATGAAGAACAGCACAGCACCATTATACATAGACATTATTTAAGAAGTAAGTATTTTTTTCTAAAATAATGTCATTGTATAGTAGCAATAACCAACTCCATGGTGTGGTAGATTGCAGATTTACCCATGGTTGCATTGGTTTAATCACTCAGACTTCACCCTCATGATTAAACCACATCAGCCGTGGGTAAATCTTCAATATACCACACCCACTTCTTCGGTTATTGCTATATTATATAACTTAGAGAGAAATATAGGTTTTACAAGTGTAAAAATAGAAATTTTGAAGTAAATGTAGCAGAAAGTACAAGTTAATTAACACCTTCTTACTATTTCGCACTTAATTTTTGTGTTAAAACCAATCATAAAACATTTTATCCAGTATTTATTTGACACGCTCTGTTTAAATCTTGACTGCTAATGTACCCTTTAACTTTAAAACTGTATGCCACAACTAAGTATTTTCTGTATAGCTTCCCCTTTTATTTAATCCTTATCTAACAAGTAAATTAAGGCTTGTGACCTCGGTGGGAACTTCAATAGATCTCAAAGACTCAAAAAAAAAAGAACAAACATGCAGAAGTTAGCCAAAGTAAGTGCATAGGTTCATAGGTAGGTACTAGGCTATCGGCCCAAAGGCCTACATAGGCCTAGCCAACAAGGTTCTCTGGCTTACACCACCCAGGAAAGTTATTTTCCTTTGCCACTGTCGAGCAGAGACACAGAAGTGATCCCACATGAGCTTCAACAGTCTTAAAACAATGCTGCTTTCATTCAAGGACACCCCAGAAGAAAAAGAACACACACACACACACACACACACACACACACACACACACACACACACACACACACACACACACACACACACACACATACAAAAACTCTGTATAATTGTCTCCTGAGAGAACTTCTATTAGAACCTGCTCTGTGAGAGGGAGCTACCAGTGTCAATAAACAACTTTCACTCATGTTGCACTGAGAAAGAAAGCTGTATAAGTGGTTAAAAACAACCTGTTCCCTGTTATTTAAGAACCTGTGCTGTAACACGTCTTATCATTTTAATTTATAACTATTTGGTACACTCTCTCTGTCTTCTTTTTTTACATCTTCATCATTCAATATGATTGAATTTGCTATATCCTACACAAAAGCACTCTACAAGCACCTACATGAGTGCATAGACCGTGCTATCCCAAACAAGACCAAGACCCACTCCTCCAAAAAGAAGAAACCAGTCTGGTGGACCCTGGCCATAAATAGGCTCTATAACAGAAGGAAGACATTATTACAAAAAAAGAGTAAAAACCCAGGAATGGAGAGGCTCCCTGACCAACCTTAGGAAAAAGCTAAGAACCCTCATAAAAACCTCTAAGGTGAGCTTTGAAAGAAAAAACTCACAACAGACACCAAAGACAACCACAAAGCATTTTTAGCAAAAACCTAAATAGCAACTCTCAGATCTGCTCTGAGCGACAGCATAATGGTTCAAAATTCATGGAACCAACTGATATCGCCAATATATTGGCAGACAGGTTCAGTGCAAACTTCACCCCACCCTCACCCCCTAAAGGGCCCATATCCATACCAGAAGATTGTGCTGCCCCTAAAATCACAGACACCCAGGTGAAAACAGCACTCTCCAAGGCAAGAAACACAACATACATGGGTCCAGATGGCATCCCAGGCTGCGTGTTACATGAACTCCAAAACAAATTAATCTCGCACCTTAATACCATGTTCAACCACAGCCTCACCTCAGGCTATGTGCCCACAGAGTGGTGTATGGCAACAGTTATCCCACTCCACAAAGGAGGTGCCACCACTGACCACAGGAACTACCACCCCATTAGCCTGACAAGCCTCGTCTGCAAGGCCATGGAGTGCATCATCGTGGAACTCATAAATGACATTGGGAAACTACAAACCCTGGACCCCACCCAGTTTAGGTTCGTAAAGGGAAGGTCATGTCTCCTAAATCTGGTTGACTTTTTCAAAATGGTCACTAGAGCAATAGATGAGGGAAAGGTGGTTTACACAGCATACCTTGATCTTGCCAAGGCCTTCAATACCATTCCCCACTTGGGAATTATAGACAAACTCACCAACCTAAATATAAACCCCTACATTACAAGATGGGTTGCTAACTGGCTCATGGATAGAACTCATTCAGTGAAAATAGGAAATTCTAGATCCGACTCCAAACCTGTGACTAGTGGAGTACCACAGGGCTCAGTCTTGGGACCCCTTCTGTTTGGTATCTACTTAAATGAGGTACAAGCAAACACGGAGGGACTATGGCTAACATAGTTTGCAGACGACTGCAAACTGGGTGCCATAATTGAGACTCCTACTGATGTAGACATCCTTCAAAAGGGTCTCACAGATACAGATACATGGTGCCAAAATCATGGCCTCAAGCTAAATGCCAAAAAGTGCATTGTCATCCCTTTTGGGAAAAAACAAGTACCTATGAATTACAACATAGGTGGCAGCCCACTTAACACAGAGAATGTGATAAGATACCTAGGGACTCGGGTGGATAGTAACCTCTCCTTCAACAACCACATCACTAAAGTGGTTAGAAAATCCTTCTACATAGCCCACCTTATTACAAAGGGTTTGCATCTAGGAATAAGGAAGTTATTGTCCCCCTCTACTCATCACTCATTAGACCCATTATTGAATATAATGCCCCATTCGGGATGCAGCTTACAAGACATCTGCAACAACTGGAGAGGCCTCAAAATACCTCACAAAGAAGATAACGGGCCTTAAACAGATGCCCTATGCCATGAGGCTAAAAAAACTCAAACTGTACTCGGTCGCATACCAGTAACTCAGAGGTGATCTCTGCCTGACATACAAGGCTATGTCAAACCCCAGATTGCTAGAAATGCTTCACCTAAGGAAAACCCAATCCACCAGAGCTACACACTCAAGGGACATAAACCTGACATCAGCAATAAACAGGACTTGTTTGAGGGACAGATTCGTGTCCCAGAGACTCCCCTTGCTCTGGAATAAGGTCCCCATATATGTGAGGCAGAGCTCATTAGCGCTCTTCAAGAGGAATCTTGATGAGTGGATGGGAAACAGGAAATTCACCCCGGGAATCACTTCTGTGGCCCTGCTCGACAGAGTCATACGTAACTAAACCACATGGGAGGAAGGCAAAAGCAGAAACATTTTGGCTAGGCTTAATTATGCCTTAGGACCAATAGCCTAGTACCTATCTATGAACCTATCTATCCTAGCAGGGAAGGGGAGAACAAAAGAATAACTGACAGGTTTCAAAGTGAAACCCCAGTATTAAAACAGAAATTGTCTTCACTACTGTATTTCTCCTCTCCTAAACCCTCCCCAATGAATAAACCAGCACCAAACATCACAGATAAGACTATATAAGAAAAAAAAAGAAAGAAAAAATAGAAAAAAAAAGAAAATGGCTTCATACACACTGCATCCGACCACCATTTTATCACTATATTAGTAAATAAATACTCATAAACAAAATAATAGTCTGATATCTCTTAGAGAAAGCACATCCAAATATCATACATGCAACATGTCACATATTCCAATCAACAATGACATGTGAATTAAGAGTTAAAGGATAAAAACATCATAAACATTCAGTCCATTTACAACATGCTTATTTAATGTACTGTGAGCAGCTTGGTATTATGTTATCATGAGCTATCAATTTAGGATTTATGTGGCACATACATAAAGAAAGGAAACCAGGATATAGATGTAAAGAAAGCTTATTATTAGTTAAAGCATTAATTTCTTAGTACTTATTAAGCTAAGGGAGATATTTAATATGGAAAATAAAACAAAAAATATTGGCTTAGTAATACATATAGGAAAAGGAAATGTATTTACCTTAGAGAAGTGGATCCTTGTTTCCTTCCTTACACTTATATCAACAATAAATGAACTGGTAAACTTTATCAAGGAAAAAGAAGTTTGTTACTGAAGCAGTTAATATCAATGTTATACTAAAGCTAAGAGTCATTTGTCCTTTAGTTTCTTTTTCTTTTCATTGGACTTCCAGGCATTTACTTCTGCTTGTCTGTTCAAAGTACTATTGTTCTGGTCCATATCACAGCACAAGCAGAGTATGTGCTGATGAGGTCATAACAAGGCTGAAATATGCATATCCACAGCTAGTGGGATTTGGCTTTATTGGCCTGAAACTGTCCATTAATATAATATAAAGTCATGGGCATTCAGAATCGCCAATTAGCTGAAACACCTGATGTTCATAAGAATCATTTGCATATATCTCATGTGCCTCTGATACAAGAGGTTTGGAAGGTCACTCAGTGGAAGTTCTACCTTTGCTGGAGTTTTCATTTTGTTTTTACTAATTGTTGCACAATTATTAAGTATTACTGCTGTTTATTGCCCATTTCTTGTGTATGACATGATATTACACGTGGAAACATTAAAAAAATGAAGGCCTTATCTCACACTATGTCACATATTTACAATACAGCCATATGTTGACCCCCCCCCCCCCCCCCAAGCACTGCAAAACTGGTGTCTCAGTACTTTTTCCACCCATATATCACCTACACCACAGAAAGTAATATCACATGTTGTGTCATATGGAATGCACATCAATGTGATAACATGCAGAAGTACAACTATTGACCCATAAGCCTTACAAGTCTTATCTGTAAGGCTAGGGAAGGGGTCAGCATGGACCTTATCTGCAGAGACATAAGCAACCCCATGTTGTGTTTGTCAAGGATAGAGCTTGCCTATCAAACCTCATGGACTTCTTTGATATTGATCCCGAAACCTGGATGACAAATAACATAACATATTGTCTATATTCAGTTATCCAAGGCCTTTGACAATACTCCCCATTCATGTCTCATAGTGAAAATGTCCCATCTGGGAATTAAGCCATACAGTACTAGCTGGATAGCCAACTGGCTCACCAACAGAACATAGACTCTCAAAGTTGGGCACTACACCCACTCCCCCACTTGACACTCACCAATGGAATATCCCAAGAATCTTTTCTGGGCACTGAACTGTGTGGTAACTACTTCTCTGAAGCACAGGCAATGGTAGGTGGCCTGTGGTTTACCACATTTGCAGATTAACTCATATAGTTTCCCACAATGATGGTAACATATTGCAGAAGGGACTGACAAAGAAAAATGATCGATGCCAAACTCACAGACTGAACCTTACAGCAAACAATACCTCATTGTCTCCTTTTTAAATGATGTACCCCTGCTAATTATGATATACATAACACCCCTCTCAGCTCAAACAGAATTTTCTGAGACTTGTGAACACATGTTCTTAGCAATCTGCACTTTCATCACTATGTGTCCATAGTGGTGAGACACACATTCTGCATTGTGAACATCATGCATATGGACATCAGATCCAAGTTCAGGTAGGTTATAGCTCTGTTGTATTCTACCCTTATCAGACCACAAATTGAGTACAAGGCTCCCTTTTTTCTGTGCCTCACTAGACAACTGCAGCAGTTGGAGAAAAAATAGAGGTTTGTGACTGGGAGACTGCAGGTCATCCAAACCTCACATACATGGAAAGATTAACAGACCTACCTGTCAGTGTACTCAGTATCCTGCAAGCTGCTAAGAGGTGATCTATGCCTGACCTACAGAGAAGTCTCAGACCCTACCATACTGGAAATGCTGGACATCTGCAAATCACATGTGATAGGAATAACTTGGCCCAGGGTTTTCATCCTAGCCTGTGACATAAACAAAACATGTAGGGGAGACAGATATATCCCCCAGTGACTCACACTCATCTGTTATAGGCTCACACTGTGTGTGAAGCAGTGCTCCTCAATGATCTTATTCAAGCACAACCTTTAGTATTGGTTATGGCAGCTATGTCCCTTATAGACAGGCCCAGTTGTTGCTGCTCACAAAATCATTCTGCTAACGATGACCATCAAATTTGCTTAATAAGGGTACTTGTGTTTTTACATACCTAAGCTTCTATTGCCTCATATATACTAACAACCATGTACTTCTTAAAACTTACAAATGCAATATGTGAGAGATGCAACTATACAATGAATCTAGAATAAATACTCTCTCTCTCTTTCAGGTTACAACAAACCAGAAATCAAACAGGTTGTCAGCACACATAAACTTCATCTCAGCAACAAACCAACTGCACAAAACATAACCCCACATATGGAGAGGTAGTCATTAGAAGCTTACCCAACGAGCAGAGACATTGCAAATGCAAACCTTCTGCGCACATTACAGTCCAAATGGACTCCACTACACACAAAAACAAATGTATTAGTGTGTCACCCATTAAGCTCTTAAGGCAAAACACCTGAAAAACAATGTATTGGTCGTAGGCGAATCCATAGTGAGACACACAGATGTCACCTCACCAGGCTGTACAAGGAGGAAAGCCATGGCCAGCTGCCAGGATCCACAAAATCATGCACATCTTCAAATCTCTCAAAAAGAAGCACAGTAACATGTCTGTCATACTCCATGTAGGAGTAAATGACTTCAGAGGTACCTTATTGAACTATATAAAGAGAAATATGACTGAGTTCTCAGAATATGTGTCCCAGGTAGGTATGCCGATAGCCCTAAGCAGCATTCTACATTCACCCAGGATGATGCCTCAATACAAACAAAAAAATTATCGATTTCAACAATTGGCTTAGCTACTGGTGTCAGTCCAGGGGGATCCAGTATTTTTCAGCCTGGGATGATATCGTCGACAGACCACTCTGCTTTGCCAGGGATGGTCTTCATCTGTCACCTCTTGCCTTTCAGTTACTGGCAAAGATACTTGTTTCCCCCAGAGTGGCTTTTTAGGCAATGCCATAAGAACAAAATTTGTGACATAAAATTATCCTCAAAAGACAAACTCAAGGTTATGCTGCTTAATGCTAGGAGTGTAAATCAGAAACTACATTCAATGCAGGCACTACTTACTTGGGAAGATGTTGATGTTTGTGCAATCACAGAGACATGGTTTAGGACTACAGAGAGTAGTCCTGCGATGAAAGGCTATAATGCTTTCCACATGTTCAGGCTGCAAGTACCAAATGAGTTGGTATATTCACCTTCACAAAAAGACAAATACACCTC
This sequence comes from Protopterus annectens, assembly GCF_019279795.1. Classification (NCBI taxonomy): domain Eukaryota; kingdom Metazoa; phylum Chordata; order Ceratodontiformes; family Protopteridae; genus Protopterus; species Protopterus annectens. The sequence goes on from NC_056738.1 coordinate 458,569,875, forward strand.
AAGACTGGTTAAGCAGTTGGATTCCCTAGAGTTACTTCAAGTCTAACTAATTGTAGGAAAAAGCCCCCTCCACATCTTTGTTAGCTACAGTTCCACCAACATGAACTATGAAAACCACACAGTGCATTCCTGGATCTATTTGAGTCACTCATAATACAGCCAAACATCCTAGGCATGAGTGACTTTGACTATTCTTCCATCAATTGGGATACATACATGAGCTCAAACACACTTGCCCTAAGGTTTCTGCACTTTGTAAAGACAAATGGTCTGGAGCAATTAGTCTACACCCCCTCTAGGGGCTTGAATGTCCTTGACCTAGTATTTACCAACATAGGAGATTGCTGCACCACCCCACGTGAGAGACCCTCCCTGGTAAGGTCTGACCATAAATCAGTCACCTTCACCATAACAGTCATACCTGACCCACCCCCCCCCCCCATGATCCAAATGTTTCTCCAAAGCAAACTACAACCTCCTAAGTGATAGCATACATAGTTTCAAATCTCCTGTCACCACTGACGATAAAGACTCCTATATGGAGGTGTACGTAAATGCCCTGTATAAACAGCTTTACAAGTGTATAGACTTAGCCGTATCAGAATGGATCAAAACTTGCTCATAAAAAAAAGCTACTGTGGTGGATATCTAGCACAAATATATTATACAACAAGAGAAAGAAACAGACAATGTCCAGGAATGAGAGGGAACAGTCTCAGCAGAAGAAAACCCTCCATAGCTCGAACAAGCAAATTAAACATCTTGTAGAGTTCTCTAAAGTTAATCACAAAACTAAATTAGCATCCATAGCTAAAGATAATCACATCCATAGCTAAGGATAATCACATCCATAGCTAAGGATAATCACGACGCATTCTTTAGCTATGTCTGTAATGTGAAACGTAACAAATTCATAGTGGGTGGTAACACTCAAACTGAATCTGATGAGGACATCGCTAACCTGTTAGCAGACAGGTTGGCAAAAATTTCACACCCCTATTTCCACCAATCATACCCCAAAGCATACCTGTCACCAGTTGTCTACATATTATTTCCAAAGAACAGGTCATAACTGCACTGGCCAAGGCCAAAATCACAGCCTCTATGGGACCGGATAACATCCTGGGCTGCTTACTAAACCATGTGAAATCACTGGGTACTCTCATCAACCACAGTCTAAGTAGTGGCTTTGTCAGGGCAGAGTAGTAAACAGCAACTGTAATCCTCTTGCTCAGAGGGGAATCGCTCAACTGACCTAGGGAACTATAGACACATAACCCTAATCAGCCTTGCCTGTAAGTCTATGGAGAGAATCACCTTAGACCTTATCAACATGGACATTGCTGACCTTCAAACTCTGGACCCAACCCTGTTTGGCTTCATTAAGGGCAGATCATGCCTGTTAAACCTAGTGGAAATCTTCAAGAGTGTCACCAAAGCCCTGGATCAAGGCAGACCAGTGCATACTGCCTATCTCGACTAGGCCCAGGGCTTGACACAATCCCCTACTCAGGCATCATTGAAAAAATCACACAAAAAACAAAAAAACAAACAAAAAAAAAATCTTTGCTTTTTTCCAACTTTCTGTAATTTAAAAAAGTTCAGTTACAGAGTTGCTGTTCTGAACTGTTTGTAAGTTTCTTGGAGGCCAGTGCTTGCTTGGGCTAAAGGGAAGTCTCTGTGTTCATCAGTGGCAGTGGTTAACACTGAGCAGCCTGCCTGTCGCTGTAGGAGTGGTTACTGCCTAGAAACTGTAGTTTCATTGGCCATTTTGGGTCAATTCCAAACTCCTTGATCTGTCTCTCTCTTTAAAACCCTACAACTCTCTTTTTGCGCGGTTTTGCGGACTGCGCAGTGTCGGGCAGCATCGCCTAAACAGGTTTAAACTATTCCAGGCTCCACAAAGTCTGCTCTTCATTTTTTCCCTTAGAACTGTTCAAACTCTCAAAGTAAGCACTCTATTCTCTTTCTAAAGCCCTGCACTTGCTCAGTTCTTATAAGGAAACACTAACTAACTAAAGCACTGCACCCTCCTAGACTTCTCATAAGTACTAGGCTCCCGATTGGTCCTTTCTGATCAGTGAAAAATCAGTTCCCTTTACTAATCTGATCAGTAAAAAAATCAGTTCCCTATACTAATCTGGTATGTCCAAGGGTCAGTTTCAGGGTTATTCTCCAGTCCAGCTGGTGAATCTGGGAAATCCTGAGGCAATGTTACAATTGCCTTATGTACACAGACAACCCTCTCCTCCTTCCAACAAACTCTAATACATGTGAGAGATGCAGTTACACAGCCAAACTGGAGGCAGAGCTCTCTCAACCCATGACTGGCACAGTCAGTCAGGAGGAAAAGGTAACCACCCACACCATAAATCCAGTCTCACATAGACCTATTGCATCTGCAAACCTAACACATAAACGCACAAAAACATACTTGGAGGCTCTAAATAAAAATCTGCCTAAGCAGCAAAGACCTCCAAAGCAGACACCCAAGCAACAGCTACCCCTCAAAAATACCCATGAATCACATATTTCACAAAGTCAGTGTGCCTCACAGTCACAGCCCTTAAGGCTAAACAACACACCAAATACACTTGTTATAGGGGACTCTATTGTCCAGCACACTGACGTCCAGCTCACCAGACTGAACAAGGAGAAGGTCACTGTAAGCTGCCTGTCGGGTGCCAGGATCTGCCACATAACTCAAGCACTCAGGTCACTCCAAAGCAAGTACAAATATGACTCCGTCATTGTCCATGCTGGTGTGAATGACCTGAGACGTACTTCCCTAGACTACATGAAAAGAGACATAGAGGAGCTCTCTGATCATGTAGCCCAGGTTGGTATGACCCTGACCTTGAGTAGCATCTTGCCCTCACCAAGAATGATGCCACAGTATAAAGACAAAATGATCAGTTTCAACAATTGGCTAAAGTATTGGTGTCATTCAAAGGGGATCCAGTGTCTGTCAGCCTGGGATGACATGCTCGACAAGCCACGTTGCTTCGCTAGGGACAGCTTGCACCTGTCACCCCTAGGCTTTCGTATACTGGCCAAGGCTCTTGCCACCCCCATAGTGCCTTTTTTAGGCAAGGCTCAAAGGACAAACCCACCTCCATAGACAACCCAAGGATAAAAAAACTAAAGGTAATGCTACTCAATGCCAGAAGTCTAAACCTCAAGATGCACGCACTCGAGACTATCCTCAGTATGGAGAAAATTGATGTCTGTGCGGTAATAGAAACCTGGTTCAAGGCTCCTGAGAGCACCCCAGCACTACCAGGTTATAACTCATACCATGCTTTTCGGCCCCAAAACTCAGACTGAAGCACAAAAGGAGGGGGAATATCTATATTAATCAAAGATACCTACACCTTCAGGTTAGTGGCACTGCACAAAGCATCAGAGACCATCCATGTGCAACTAACAGAGGGCAAAACTGCCTTTCAGTTTGTAGCCTGCTACAGATCATCCTCCCTTTTACAGGAACCCCACTTGGCATTCCTGAGAACACTGGAGAATATGAAGGTCTCTCCAAACACCATGATATTGGGTGACTTCAACTACTCAAACATTGACTGGGAAAACTACTCAAGCCCAAACACCCTCGCCCAACGGTTCCTTGAATTTGTAAACTCTAACGCTATGGAACAACTGGTCACCACTCCCACAAGAGGAGACAACATATTGGACCTGGTCATCACCAACATGGGGACTCTATGTTCCACACCAGAGGTAAACCCCTCATTGGTAAGATCAGACCATAAACTAATTTCCCTGCACATCCATATCCCGTCCCCACCCCCAGCCAAGGAAACCACTGTAAAAAAATGTCTCAAAAGCTAACTTCACACTTCTCAAGACTGAGGTGGTATCCTTTAAAGCCCCCGGGCCAGAGGATAATACTGCCCAATCTGCAGAATCCTTTACAATTGCATTCTATGAGCACCTTCAGGAATGAATGGATCGTGCTATCCCAAATAAAACCAAGACTCACTCCTCCAAAATCAGGAGACCTGTCTGGTGGACCCCGGCCATAAATAAGCTATACAACAGAAGCAGGAAGCTACTACAGGATAGAGCAAAATCCCAAAAAGGGAAGGCATCTCTGATCAGTATTAGCAAGAAACTACGATCCCTCATAAAATCATCAAAGGCCAGCTTTGAAAGAAAAATTGCCCTAGACACTAAAGATAATCACAAGGCCTTCTTTAGTTATGTCAGGAATATGGGTGGAAATTTCCAGATATGCTCTGAATTGATGCATAATGGTACAAAATATACCGAACCTACAGACATAGCCAACATCCTGGCAGACAGGTTCAGTGCTAACTCCCCCCCCCCCCCCCAAAGAAGCAAATGCCTATCCCAACTGAATGTGACCTCCCTGACATCACAGATGCACAGGTGAAAGCTGCCCTCTCCAAAGCAAAAAACACAGCATCTATGGGACCGGACGAGGTCCCAGGCTGTGTCTTACATGAGGTCCAAGAAGAACTGAACCCTCACATTAAGTCACTGTTCAGACTTAGCCTTACTGCAGGATATGTACCCAAAGAATGGCGTACAGCTACAGTGGTCCCACTCCACAAAGGTGGCGCCACAATGGACCCCGGGAACTATTGCCCCATAAGCCTGACTAGTCTGATCTGTAAAGCTATGGAATGTTTTATCATGGAACTCATAAACAAAGACATTGGGAACCTCCAGACACTGGACCCTACCCAATTCGGCTTTGTTAAGGGCATATCTTGCCTCTTAAACCTAGTTGATTTCTTTGAAATGGTTACCAAAGCCATAGATGAGGGCAAGGTAGTCCACACAGCCTACCTGGACCTCACAAAAGCCTTCAACACAATACCCCACTCGGGCATCATAAATAAGCTTACCAGCTTAAATATCAACCCCTATGTCACAAGATGGGTTGCAAACTGGCTCAGGGATAGAATCCACATGGTCAGAATTGCAGGTGCCATGTCCAAATCCAAACCAGTTACAAGTGGTGTCCCACAAGGCTCAGTTCTGGGACCTCTCTTATTTTGTATATACTTCTCTGAGGTACAGGCTAACACGGGGGGACTATGGCAGACAAATTTCACAGATGACTGCAAACTGGGAGCTATAATTGACTCTCCAGCTGATACAAGCATCCTCCAAAAGGGTCTCACGGAGACGGATGCTTGGTGCCAAAGCCACGGCCTCAAGCTAAATGCTAAAAAGTGCATAGTCATCCCCTTTGGAAAAAACAAAGTGCCTACAAATTACCACATAGGCGGTAATCCATTAAATACGGAAGAAGTAATTAGGGATTTGGGGACCCATGAAGATAGTAATCTCTCCTTTGATAATCACGTTGCCAAAGTGGTTAGAAAGACCTTCTATATAGCCCACCTTATCATGAAAGGGTTCACATCTAGATCAAGAGAGGTCATTGTGCCACTCTACTCATCACTCATCAGTCCCATAATTGAATACAATGCCCCTTTTGGGATGTACCTTACCCATCACCTGCAGCAACTGGAGGGACCCCAAAGGTACCTCACCAAGGGGATCATGGGCCACAAACAGATGTCCTATGCAGCTCGACTAAAGAAACTCCAGCTCTACTCAGTTGCTTACTGCCTACCCAGAGGCGATCTATGCCTGATGTACAAAGCCATGTCTAACCCAGAATTAATGGACATGCTCCACCTCAAAAAATTCAAATCCCTTAGAGCTACATGTTCCAGGGACTTAAACCTCAGCACAAAAATAAATAGGACATGCTGGAGGGACAGATTCATTTCCCAGAGGCTCCCCTCACTCTGGAACAGAATCCCAATTCATGTTAGACATAGCCCCTCGCTGACCCTCTTCAAGCGAAATCTGGACGCGTGGATGGGAAATCGCAAATTCACCCCTGGGATCTCTTCTGTGTCCCTGCATGACAGGGGCACAGTAAACTAATCTTAAAGGGCTACCTTCTGTGATCTACTATACAGAGGCACAGTAGGCTAATCTAATAGGGAGGTGAAAGCCAAATACACTCTGGCTAGGCTTATAAATGCCCTTGGGCAGATAGCCTAGTATCTACCTATGAACACAGCTGGGGATTAACCCATACATCATTAGCTGGGTAGCCAACTGTCTTTTCAATAGAACTCATTAAATCATAGTTGGGGATTCCACCTCTGCCAGCAAACCTGCTACCAGTGGTGTTCCACTAAAATCTGTGCAGGGCTTCCTACAGTTTGGAATCTATTTCTCAGAAATGTAGGTGATAACAGATGGCCTGTGGCTTACCAAGTTCACTGACAACTGCAACCTGAGTACAATCACTGAAACCCCAAATGATGTCAATGTACTACAAAACTGATTGACATACATAAATGATTGTTGCAAAAGCTACAGACTTAAACTTAACCCAAAAGAACACACTATTATCCCATTCAGCAAAGGAGAAGTCCCTGCAAATTACACTATTAATAATACCCCCCTAAGTTCCAACCCAATGGTGAGAGATTTGGAAATGCAGGTTGATAGCAACCTCAATGCCTTTTATGTTGCACTTCTCATAAGTAAAGGCATACCACCCAAGACTAAAGATATTATCAATCCACTTTAATCTTCTCTCATCAGACCAATAATAGAGTACAATGTTCTCTTTTGTGTGTACCTCTCTAGATACTTGCATCAGCTGGAGAGATTTAAGAGGTTTCTCACCAAGAAAATCCAGGGACTTCAACACATGACTTACATGGACAGACTGAAGGCCCAGTCACTGTACTCTGCCCTGTATAGATTGCTGAGAGGCAACTTGTGCCTGATCTACAGAGCACTCTCAAACCCTGCCTTAATGGAAATGTTACATGTCTGCAAATAAAATGGGACAAGACTCACTCGCTGTAGGCACCTTAACCAAGTCTGCAATATCAATAGGACATGCTGGACAGACAGATATGTCTCCTAGAGTTTGCCACTCCTATGGAACAAACTCCCAATTCAAGTGAATCTGAGCTCCTCAATGATACTATTTAAGTGTAACTTGGACAGTTGGATGGGAAATTGTAACTTTACCCTGGGTGTTTCAACTATGTCACCCTTAGACAGGGGCAACCAGTGCTGATCATGGTTTCGCAAATATGGACTACATATCTTGGTCTGTAAGGGAACAGTGGTATGACTTGGCTAAGCTTGAAAAGGCCCTAGAGCCATTAGACTGGTAACCTCCTATAAACATATGAACCTAGGGCCATTATGGTAGTACTCTCATATGAACCTATGCAGGCCTGCCAGTATCTTGTCTCACAGATGACCTGCTGATGTCATATACTTTAGGTTCAGCTGCAGTCTTGCAGAAGTCAGACTTATGCCATGGTGCTTTTGTTACATAGTGTGTTCTGTATTCTGTGCACTTAGATGGGTAGGGGTTCTATTCTCACTGCAGTCAATTTTGTGTGTGTGTGTGTGTGTGTGTGTGTGTGTGTGTGTGTGTGTGTGTGTGTGTGTGTGTGTGTGTGTGTGTGTGTGTGACTGTGTGTATGTGGGTGAGTTCTTGTTTGGCATTACAGAGAGCCTCTTACAGCAGTATGTGTGACACTGTTATTAGCATATTCTCAACAGAAAATGCTGATGTCATCAGATATATCAGATTTTTGGATATGCAGTTATCTCACCAGGGCATGGTCAGACACTGGCCTGGAGGCCAGATATACATCACCTAATCTTACAGCAGACAGATTACAGTGACATGGCTTTTAATCTATCCACTTACATCATGGAATGGTTTGTAGGCCCTATGTTATCTTGCTGAGAAAACACTGTGGTCTCTGCAGCTGCTGCATGTGTCTGTTGAGGTACATGCAAAAGAAAGCGTTATAGATTGTCATTTTTATTTTCTCCAAATATTTTGGGTTTCTAATACCATGATGGGAATGGACCTCATTCCTAAATCAAAGTACATTTAAAGTTCATGAAATTAATATTGTTTCAATCTTTGATGTCAGCTGAAAGTGTTCTTTGCATCACCCACAGTGTGCCAGTAATGACGCCTTCTGCAGTTTGTATTGAGTTACATGTATTGTTAACACATTTAAATATGACTGTAGATTCCTTTTTATAAGACCTGTTGCTCACACTACTATTGGAACTGTCTGGGTATCTTTCTTCCACATTGCTCTCATTTCTCCCTGAAAATCATGATATTTTATGACTTTGTGTCTCCCTGTACGGAAGACACTGTAGTCACTGGGTGTAGTGATTTCAGTGATAAATGCTACTTTTGTCTTCTTTTCATGGACCTCTATATCTGGTTTTCTCACATCTGTCTTTTGAACTGTAGGTAATGGATGATCCCATGTGATACAGACCATCATTTTCTATGATGCTTTGTGGTTCATGTTTCCAGTCTTTTTCAGCCACTTCAGTACCATAATGTTTGCAAAATCCCCAGTACAACAGTCTTACCACATTATTGTGCCTTTCAGTATACAATTCTTCTGCCATTAGTATGTCACAACCAGCAAAAAGGTGTGCGATTGTTTCCAACTCTGTTTTACAAAACCTACATTTGTCTGTTTCTCTCAATGGACTGTGTAAACAAATGTGTACGGAGCCCACTATCCTGAGCCGCCAACATTAACCTTTCATCTTTTGGTTGGAATTTGCCTCTCCTTAACCATTTCTGCATTCAGTCCTGATCAACATGAGGTTCTTCCAGATGTTTTCTATACTTGCAACTATATTTATGTATTTTCACATTTCTTGCCTTCTCATCTGATCCTTCACCTTATATTCTTTCTTTTGTTTTCTGGCACATTCAGTTGCTGGCTGACTTTTATCTACATCTGGTTTGATTTCTATTCCTGCTATACATTATACTATTTTACTATATATTATATTATAGCTATAGGCCATGGTGGGGCAGCAGTTAGCATTGTCGCCTCACAGCAAGAGGTTCTCCAATTCAGTTCTCAGCTGGAGCACCTTCTGTGTGGAGTCTGCATGTCCTCCCCTTAGTTGAGTGATGTTAAAGACATGCAGGTAGGTGCATGCATGAATGGGCATGCCTTCTTTGAAGGTTGGGCATCGGGCTGGCAACTCGGCACCGTAAAAATCCACTGCCAGTCATTAACGGATGGGAGTTCCGCTGTGGCGACCTCTAACTGGGAAAAGTCTAAAGACTTTTTTTATATTATATTATATTATGTATTATACTATATTAATGTTCTGATGAGATTTGACTACAATGCTGTCATACAGTCTTAAGATCTGAATATGATGGTGTGACTTATGATGTGCACCATATTTTTGCACTGGAAAATTATTAAAAAGAGCAGTTAGAAAGTAATGATACACATTGCAGTTTCTGGCTTCACAATACATACTAGAGCATTCACTATAAAGTTGTGAAATTATGATGCTATCAACTGTATAACTTGCCAAAACCAATAGAAGTCAAAGGTGCAATGATCATTTCAACAACAAAAATGCAGATATACAAAGAACTTAGTTAGCTATGCACCCTGAGCATCAGGCACAGCTTTTGTATCCCTGAATCCAAAAGATAGAAAATGGTGATATGGTACAGTTATCATCACTTGCACAGGGTGTTGTGGGGGGGGGGGGGGGCAGGAAGCCTAGGCTGACACAAAAGGTTGATGAGTGTGTGTGAGTAAGAAGGAGAAGAAGGCAGACATTGGGATAAAACAAGAAATGGTCTGTGAGACAAAATGCATAACTGTTCTGTGTGTGTGTGTGTGTGTGTGTGTGTGTGTGTGTGTGTGTGTGTGTGTGTGTGTGTGTGTGTGTGTGTGTGTGTCTCTGTAGGGGTCCTCAAGGTGAAATTGGTGTGTGAGCATCTGCACAAACACTGCCAAGATCTGTGCTGTCTCTACATCTTGGTCTGTCAGACAGGTGTGAGCCGTACATGGTAGAAGTGGCAGTTCATCATTCTCATCCCTGACCATGAGAACTGGCTCTGCCAGGAGTTGCAGTTGCATGTCCATACCTATGGTCAGAGGCAGTGCTGCTAACTGAATATGATCTATGTCTGCTGGATGAGCCCCCTTCACGGGGATGCCCATGACCATGACCCTATGGCCTGCCATGTCTGGGTGTGGACAGCACACTCAATGACAGAGCAGTGGAAGTACTGCCAATATGGGAGTGTGTTCAGGAACAGCCATGTTGTCTGACAGCAGATGATGTGGCTGACCTGTGCCCACAAGGGTGCCATTTTCTTCCCAGCAGATGTTCCATCACAGATACTGCTCATTCTATGACAGACACCCATCGGTCCATCACAGTCAACCCTCATTTCAAAGTGTCATTCATCCGATCCAGTGAATTGGCAACATGGTGGAAGCAGTCACGCATGCCAAACTTGCAACATCAACAACCCTTTGCATTTGTCTAGAGCACCTATGGAAATGTGCTTGTGTCTCCATGATGGCCCTAAACATATGTTGAGTGGCACGGAAGTGACACCTGCATCAGGTGGAGGAGGGGCAGCAGGTCTCCTCCGAGCACCCCTATCAATCCTCTTGTGTGGCACCTCATCCACACTTCAGATACAGCCAGACTCAACAGCACACCTCTCAACCTGGAAACATCAAAAATCTGAACAATGTCCCATGAAAAGTAGGTACAATTACCCAAAAATCAGGACAATGATTAATATAAAATTTACATGCATAATCATTTAACCCCACCAACTCCAATGGACTTGTGAGATACCAACCAACATGAAGATTGAGGTCACAACACTAAATAATAAAAATAACTGCAGAGATTTGAATTTCAGACTTCATATCCCTCAGAAAATAAATCATAATGCAAAATCTAAGTTTACAGGAGCAATATTTAAAATCTGTCCTTCCCTATTTTTGTGCCTTTTTCCCACCTTTATTTTTGGCTTTGTACAGATTTCTTGCTCTGAGGATCGCACACACACACACACACACACACACACACACACACACACACACATATAGAATCAAGCCTGAAAATTTACAAACCTCAAAAACTAGTGACATCCTAAATCAAGTCTGAAAATTCCATCAAAATATGGACATTTGAGAGGTTCTTCTGTGTATTATGACTTATCTATTAGTGGAATATCTTTTCTTCTTAAATAGAAGCATACCTCTCAACTGTCCCTGATTTTAGCTCAAATTTTAGCTCCTGGACTGAGAAGGGGAAAACTTGTTTACATGAGAATACAAACTTTTCGACCCTACCATATACATAAATAAATGAAACTGAAGAATGCTATTCTCCTAGAGGGATTTTGCACCAAAGGCTATGCTTATTCTGGATACTGGTGTACTCTTTACATTTGCTAGCACAGAGTTTACTCAGTTGAATTCTCATTCAGGGAAATGTGGTAATACACAAAACTGGGTTTCTCATTTAAACTTGTTATATTTGATGCAGACAAGGAAATGTTCTACTGGCAGAGGCATTCCATAGCTGTCTCACTGACTGCAAAGAGACTGCTGTCAACTGTCCTTTGCACCCATAAAAAAAAAGACAAATCTTGACATGATGTCCAGGCATCAGTTTAACAGGTTATTACTTAAGACCTATGATTTACCAACATTCAAGCTCACGTGTCAGGCTGCAGGTTTCCAGTGACATAAACTAGTTCATGTTAGAAGAGGTGACACCGTCTGAGTTTAATTGGAGATGTTGACCTTGATGATGAGAAGATGACTTTGTCTGTTTGAATTATGTGCAATACGCAATTGGATTCATTAATATGTAGCTTGTATCTGTTATAGGGCATTTTAATAAATGTGCTCATATTTTTGCATGTATCCATGGAAGTCTATACTTCAGTCAGTAATTTTCTGGAGAGTAATAGCTGCCTCATCATCTCCTAAGCATTTTTTATTGCCAGTACCTCCTTACTTGCCACTTCACCTCAAAAAAAAAAAAAAAAAAAAAAAGAAATCTGAACTTGTATGCAGGAGCCAGCATTTTAGTGTTGCCATCTCCTGCTCCCACAAATGAATACTTTCCGAGTTCTCTCTCTGACCCCTGCCATATTCCGTTTGTGCTGTCCTTCCAACAACTTGCTTTCCTATCAGTGAAGTGCCATGCATAATCCTCATTTAAACATAACAGACACTCTCTTAACTGCACCAACAAGTGAACACATATGGAAACAATAAAAAAAAAGTTACAGAAGCCATCCTTTTACTCGAGTGAGGGGGGGATCTGTCAGTGAGGTAAATAATCCAAAATGGACAACAAAGAAAACATTTGCACTAACAGCAGAGACACTAAAAAGTTATTTAAAAAGTATCAAGTGCCAGTAATAGGAAAACTAAAGCAGTATTAAATGAAAATAATTAAGAGTTGTTGAAGAAATGGATATCTATGCTTCTTTCCTACCTCCCTCCTGCACATTTCTGAATTGCTTTCCATTTGTTCTTCCCCCTGTTTAGTCTCCATTTCATCACTTTCCTGTATTCTCCATTTCCTTTCTTTAATGCATAATTGCACGATTGTGCACATCGCACACCAACGGTAATACAAAAGTACTTAAAAGTGGTAGACACAGCTGTATTTGAAAAAGAAACACAGCACCAAAACTAAGAAGCAAAGGGAAGACCACCGGCTCAGCTTTCAACAACAGTACAACACCAAATGTTCCTTCTTATGGGAGCAGCAATCGCTGAGTATACTCCTTCACAAGCCTTTTGTCAGCAAAAACAGATAAACCAGCACGTAAACGTTTAAGACTGGAACAAGACTTCTTTATTCACAAAACAGTAAACACAAGCGCTTTCGCCTGAGAGTCTCAGGCTTATTCAAGGTGAAATAACTGTGTGGCCATTCAGCATATATAACACTCTTAATAGGCCAAACCCATTAATTAGATCATAAAGAATTAATCAATTAAAAAATTAAAAACAGTTGTTGTTACCTTCAAATAACCTAGTTCATGTTTAAAGTGCTGTGGTACTTATAAAACCAATATTCATTAAACATCCATACAACTGCATAATTTAAAACGTCTATGTATAATTTAAAATAAAGTTGCACTCGTACTGAGTAAACTGTACAAAAGTAAAAAAATTTTTATACCACATACTAAATAATGTTCATCTTTATAAAAAATGTGCCACCAAAAAACATATTACTTGGTGTGAACAAGTAATACAAATTGTCTAACCAGATGCAACCATCATAAGTCCATCTTTGGAAGCATTGAGTTTAAATGTAATAAATTAAGACCTAAACCTTATAAGGAAATGTATGTGAATGAATACCCCAGAACCAAAACGCATTGAAATATGTGTTAAATGTAAACAAGAAATACTTTAAAATTACAATTTATTCCTCCTCATTTTAAGTATGCTCCTTAGACTAGTACTGTCATTCATGCCTGGGTGCCTTGTGGCATCTAGTTTAAGCTGCCATACTAACACTCTACTTTCCAGGAAGGTCTCCCAATCGTCACCTCTCGGGTCCTACTGGACTTGCTCTAGGACGAAAAATTTTATGGACATGTCAGTACAAATTAATGAGTGCTTAAAAAACGCGTTACTTTCTATTCTTTTTTCAATCTCGTAAAAATGCTCATATATTCTCTTTTTAAGCTTTCTTACAGTTTTACCTATATAAAAACCATGACAGGACAAACAGGTACCCAGGTACACTACACCAAACAAATTACATGTGTGGTGTCCATGGGCTCTCAGTGTGCAATTTCTAGATGGTATAAATATGTGGTCATCATTTAACATATGACTACATTGATTGCACATCCCACATTTAAATGAACCATTTCTTCTGTGTGACAAATTACCTACACCAGAATACCACAAATTAGGGGCCTGTTCAAACATTCCTTTTAAATTTATGTCTCGCTTCCTGGTAAAATGTAGTTTTTCTGGTATAAAAGGTTTGATGTCATCCTGAGATGTTAAAATAGGCCAGAAAGAACGCATATTGTCCTCAATGAAATGTGCATCACCAGAGTATGTGTAAGTAAAACTCTTTTGCGAGTCAACTTGCCCTAATTTGATGTTTGTAGGTAAGGGAAGCCCTTTACTTAAAAGTGGAGGGTAAATTGAATCCCTTTTTCCTTTAATTTCCAAAATTAAAAAGTTAATAAGATGGGACGGGTAGCCTCTCTCCTCAAACATAGTTGCCAAGAACCTAGTCTCTTTCAAAAACAATTCAAGTGAGCTACACATCCTAGAGGCTCGTATCAATTGGCCTTTAATTATTCCTTTTTTGATGTAAAAAGGATGAGAGCTGTCATAATGCAAAAAAGCATTAGAAAAAGTGCTCTTCCTAAATACCTGTGTTTGAAACTGGTGGCTCACTCTATCTATGGTTAATAACACATCCAAATAATGCAGGGAATCTTCACTAAGGTCGTATGTGAACTATAAAAATTCCCTTGTAGAGTTGATGTAATCAAAAAATTCAAGAAAGCTTTCCTTTGTGCCCTGCCACAAAATACAGATGTCGTCCAAATAACGTTTATAAAATAGAATAAATTCTTGCCATTTTGTTGAGTGGATGTATAATTGTTCCCATTTATGCAAAATGATGTTTGCATATGATGATGCACACAGAGCCCATGGCAACTCCCTTGTTCTGCCTAAAAAGCTCGCCACTGAAGTAAATGAAATTATTATGTAAAATAGTGTTCATAAATTCAGCCAAGAGGTTGACTGAGCTGTTACTTAAGCCAGATTCTTTGGCAAGAACCTCAGTAAACCAATCCATACCTGTGGAATGTGGTATGCTGGGGAATAATTCTATAACATCTATAGTTACCATGAGCAAACCAGGGTTACAAATGCCTGCTGGAATACTAGCTAAAAATTCCCAAGAGTCTCTACAGATGTAAGGAAGTATAGAAACAAACTGTTTCAGATTATGTTCGACAAATCTGCCCAAGGGTTCAGTGATACTTCCCGCTCCGGCCACTGTTGGCCTAAATTTGAGAGGTTCAATACCTTTGTGAACCTTGGGTATTTCGAACAAAATAGGAATTTTGGGGTTAGGGGTATTTAGATAATTAAATAAACTCTCATTAATTGCCCCTTGGAGTAGGTGGTCATTCAAAGTGTATTTTATTCTAGCATAAGCAACATTTAATTTGTTCCTTGAAACTTGTTCGTATGTGTCTGTGTCTTGTAGTATGTTATGCATGGCGTTTTCATAATCAAGAAAATACATAAGAACCACCCCTCCCCCTTTGTCAGGCTTCATAACCCTGATTTTTTCTTTATTCAATAGTTCAACAATTCCATATAGATGGTTATCAAAATTGGGTGAAGAATAATTATGGTGTCCTGTTGGAGTCATTCTAAAACATTTTTCCAACAATTCTTCAAACATTCTTAAGCCAGGGTGTGTGGGGGGATTAAATGTGCTACGTCTACTAATGTCATTAGATGGAGCTTCTTGGCCTTTAAAATACAAAGAGAGATTCAAGTTCCTAATAAAAAGTTTTAGTTCAATAAGAAGTTTTGGCAAATATGAAGGCCTTGAAGGTATGTAATGCAAGCCCTTAGTAAAAAGTTCAAAAAAATCTGAAGTGATTAAAACACTAGTGAAATTGTAAATACTAAAGTTGTTATGTGTGACCACTATGTGGTTACAAGTAGGACTTGTAAGATTCATTATGTCAACAATAGGGTCCACAGAAACCTCTGTTAATTGCGACCCCTCCCCCAATTCTGTTGGTAAGGGGTATTGTTGTTCCTCCCCATTGGTTTGCCCTGGGGTAATTGAAAAACCTGTGGAGGGTTAACACCTCCTTTTTGTGCTAACTGTTCACTCCTACGGAGTGGTTCTGTGTTAGGTGTACTAAGAAAATTCTGCCTACCTGCACTATTGTCAAAACTTTCCATGATTAAGTTACCCTGTTTCTGCTTACTAAAATTAGGGTAAGCTTTACCTTCCCTGTATTCTGCCAAGTCCCTATCTAGTTTCTTGGCTTTCCTGTCTAATACTTTAAGGCAACGTTGGTCAACCTCCTTAAAAATTTCATCGTACTTTATTTTGTGTCTTAAAAAATTTTTGTGCTTTACAATGTTATCATTAAGCAGAGTCAAGTCATTCAACATAGTGTTACATTTGTTCTGATAATCTTGTACCATAAATTCTAGCATCTCTAGTCCTGTGCGATTAAATAATTCCACCAGTTGCGAATACAAAACAGAACCTGTGGTGGCATTACTGGGAAATTTGTAACAACGGAGTCCTTTAGGGACTCTTTGTACCTTAATACACTCTCTTAGGTAATTAATTTCCAGTTGAGAATTTTTGTAAGCATACAGTTTCTTGTTGAAAATGTCAAAATCAATGTCAAGTTGTTCAATGCTACTATCAAAAGTACCTTGTTGAAATTCTGTCCATGCTTTAAAGTTGAACTCCTTGTCAGGGAGCCCACCATTCAATCTATTGCTGCTATGTATGTTGTCATCTTGAGGGCAAGGATTCTGATTGTCCATTGCCGTTGTAACCCTTGGGACATCAGCGCCATTCGGCTCCTGTGCGGATGGAAACCTCCGCTTACAATGTGCCCCTTGTTGTTGATTACAAGGGATAGCAGAAAAGTTGTTACTGCCTTGCTCAACCAAGGCGTTGCTAATTTGCGTAAGTAGTGTTAGTACTTGATTGAATTCCTTACGTGTAACGGGGGCTTCGTCCAGCTCTTCCCGTAGAATGTTAGGTGTGTTGAGAAGCTCTGAGCACATTGGATCCTCCAACATGGAAACCAGTAAAAAAGAAACACAGCACCAAAACTAAGAAGCAAAGGGAAGACCACCGGCTCAGCTTTCAACAACAGTACAACACCAAATGTTCCTTCTTATGGGAGCAGCAATCGCTGAGTATACTCCTTCACAAGCCTTTTGTCAGCAAAAACAGATAAACCAGCACGTAAACGTTTAAGACTGGAACAAGACTTCTTTATTCACAAAACAGTAAACCCAAGCGCCTGAGAGTCTCAGGCTTTTTCAAGGTGAAATAACTGTGTGGCCATTCAGCATATATAACATTCTTAATAGGCCAAACCCATTAATTAGATCATAAAGAATTAATCAATTAAAAAATTAAAAACAGTTGTTGTTACCTTCAAATAACCTAGTTCATGTTTAAAGTGCTGTGGTACTTATAAAACCAATATTCATTAAACATCCATACAACTGCATAATTTAAAACGTCTATGTATAATTTAAAATAAAGTTGCACTTGTACTGAGTAAACTGTACAAAAGTAAAACATTTTTATAGCCACATACTAAATAATGTTCATCTTTATAAAAAATGTGCCACCAAAAAACATATTACTTGGTGTGAACAAGTAATACAAATTGTCTAACCAGATGCAACCATCATAAGTCCATCTTTGGAAGCATTGAGTTTAAATGTAATAAATTAAGACCTAAACCTTATAAGGAAATGTATGTGAATGAATACCCCAGAACCAAAACGCATTGAAATATGTGTTAAATGTAAACAAGAAATACTTTAAAATTACAATTTATTCCTCCTCATTTTAAGTATGCTCAGTAGACTAGTACTGTCATTCATGCCTGGGTGCCTTGTGGCATCTAGTTTAAGCTGCCATACTAACTCTCTACTTTCCAGGAAGGTCTCCTAATCCCCACCTCTTGGGTCCTGCTGGACTTGCTCTAGGACGAAATATTTTATGGACATGTCAGTACAAATTAATGAGTGCTTAAAAAATGCGTTACTTTCTATTCTTTTTTCAATCTCGTAAAAATGCTCATATATTCTCTTTTTTAGCTTTCTTACAGTTTTACCTATATAAAAACCATGACAGGACAAACAGGTACCAAGGTACACTACACCAAACAAATTACATGTGTGGTGTCCATGGGCTCTCAGTGTGCAATTTCTAGATGGTATAAATATGTGGTCATCATTTAACATATGATTACACTGATTGCACATCCCACATTTAAATGAACCATTTCTTCTGTGTGACAAATTACCTACACCAGAATACCACAAATTAGGGGCCTGTTCAAACATTCCTTTTAAATTTATGTCTCGCTTCCTAGTAAAATGTAGTTTTTCTGGTATAAAAGGTTTGATGTCATCCTGAGATGTTAAAATAGGCCAGAAAGAACTCATAGTGTCCTCAATGAAATGTGCATCACCAGAGTATGTGTAAGTAAAACTCTTTTGTGAGTCAACCTGCCCTAATTTGATGTTTGTAGGTAAGGGAAGCCCTTTACTTAAAAGTGGGGGGTAAATTGAATCCCTTTTTCCTTTAATTTCCAAAATTAAAAAGTTAATAAGATGGGACGGGTAGCCTCTCTCCTCAAACATAGTTGCCAAGAACCTAGTCTCTTTCAAAAACAATTCAAGTGAGCTACACATCCTAGAGGCTCGTATCAATTGGCCTTTAATTATTCCTTTTTTGATGTAAAAAGGATGAGAGCTGTCATAATGCAAAAAAGCATTAGAAAAGGTGCTCTTCCTAAATACCTGTGTTTGAAACTGGTGGCTCACTCTATCTATGGTTAATAACACATCCAAATAATGCAGGGAATCTTCACTAAGGTCGTATGTGAATGATAAAAATTCCGTTCTAACCATTCTAACAATATTTCTGATAGAGTACTCTCTAGGTCAGTTTTAAAATTTGCACAACTCATTACACTACCAAAATGTATGCTCCTAGTTACAACTTTCTTCCTCATCACACCTCCAACAAATCTGCTTGGATTATAAAAATACCTCTGCAAACACTTCCAATCAAAACTCATAAATCTTCTGGACTTTGAGGCATACTTTGAAGCCATACGTATTTCCTCATGTTGTTCCTTTGTAAACTGATTTTCCAGTTTCTCTTCCCAATCCTTTCTAACCTCCTCTAATTGATTCCTATATGTCCTACTAATTATCCCTTTTTAACAGGGGCTTCTGTTCTAGATTCAACTAAAAACTCTATAAGAGCAGGTCTTCATTAGGATTTCACCTATCCCTTTTTCTCTGCCTATACTCAGATATCAATCCCTGGTAGGGAAGGAAGTCTCTAGCCTGTAGTCGAAATGCCTTCTTTTCCTCAACCCACTCTATTACCTTTCCTTTTCTAGGTATTTATTCCTGGTTCCTTTGTTCCTTTGCCAGTTTTCTCCAATAAATTCTATCCCCTCTTGCCTATTTTCTGTATTCCTACTTGAAGTCATTCTTACTGGCAAAATATCTTTTCTCCATTCATTGGTTGGTTTAGTTCTTAGAATACTTTCTCCTACTTTATGAATATAATATTCTGCATGGTGGTGGCTACTCTCCTTAAGGATCTGCATCCAAAATCTCACCTTCTCTGTATTTCTTGAACCCCCCCCCCCCCATCCCACCACAGGCTTCATAATCATCCATCTTCTGCTTGTGTTTTTATATATATCTAGTTTTAGAATAGCTCTTGAAATCAGGTAATCCTAAAGCACCTTGTTCAATTGGGAGGATAAACAACCTATCCCACTTAACTTTTGCCATCTTCCCACTCCCAGATAAATTCCTTCAACTTTTATTTTATCAACCAGAAGAGAATTTCTGGATGAAAATAATGTCTGACCTGTACATAAAACTAAAAGGACTAAAAACATGTTTACTGTTTCTGTCTTACTGTCCAGACCCATAAACAAGAGCTTCCAGTTTTTCAGTTTTTGTATTAACTTTTGTTTAGTCTCTTCTCTTAGCTGCCATAACAGAAGACTTTTTAATCTGCTCCTAAATACGTATCTTATTCTTTCCCTGTATGCATCAGATAGCATTGTCACCTCACAGCAAGAGGTTCCTTGGTTTGATTCTCAGTTGGGGTGCCTTCTCTATGGAGTCTTCATGTCCTCCTTATGTTCCTGTGAGTTTTCTCCTGGTGCTCCAGTTCCTTCCATATTCCAAAGACATGCAGTAGGTGGATTGGGTGCTCAAATTGTCCATAGGTGTGCATGTGGTATGGAAGAACTACCACAGCAGGGCTAGCCACCTGGCGGTGTAAACCTTTGCTCTAGCTGATTGTCATTGTTGAAGTGAGACCCTGACCCATGTGCAAAAATGGGAAAAAGGGGTTGTGGATGGATGGATTCTTTTAAATATTTGGGACTGCATCTTGATAATTTTTGTTTTATTTAGGAAACATTAATATAGTTGTAAAACATGTTTTTTTCTCTGTTCTCGTTGCTGAGCAAATATAGGTTTGCTATTCCATTAGGAATTAGAAGATTGTTAGAACTTTCTTCACATTTATTTGCCACTCATTATGGCTTTAAAATGTAGTATTTCAATTAATAGTAAATGGTCCCTACACCATGTACCATTGGAAGCCGTATATGTTTCCTCCCAGACACATTTACATTCCCATCTGCTTGTTAAAATAAGTGTTTTCCATATAAGAATCATAATAATCTTTATTATGACAATGTGCAGTTATTTAGGCCTCAGTTACATACTCTAAATAGGGCTGCTACTAAACAAAGAATTGTTATTCCTTTGTATCAAGTAGACAGCAGTGCAACAATTCAGTGGTTAATAGTTCTGTTTCACTGCTACGTGCATAAGTTCTATCTTCTTGTCAGTGTCCATGTCATATTTTGATTTTCAGTTCAACACAGAGGATTAGGACTATGAGCTTTCCTTGAACCTTAACTTTTAGTCATGGATTTCATTCCTTCAGTTCTCAATTTGCCTGCTCTGCAACTCTAAGCAAGTTATCTGATCACTCCTGAAAATAGGTACTTGTGCATAGTGTGTGTACACTGTTAACAAATTTTAGAAAATTATGTATATTGGCCAAATATCTATTTTATTGTATTTACTTTATTATTGCATTACTAAAATACCACAAACTTGCCTGACACTTAAAATGTTAAAGACAACCTCAAAAATACAATATAAAATCAACCGCAAGGCATCAATCCATCCATTGAGACCTAAAGAAACTACTTAAAACTTTATTTCACATATAATGTACATAAATAATGTAACTGAAACATCTAAATGAAATTAAATGAATGGGAAATGAATTCAAGCTAAAAGAATCAGGAAAATATTTAAATGTAATATCTGGATCATGTAATACATGACATATTTGCTACTGTAGTATTAGACAATTTGATATCATGGCTTGTAGCTTCACCAGTCACCACACAAAACACTTTCCCTAACTTTACAGTACTAGATATTTTATGTATTACACCCCAGACTGCACATAATTGATATGCCCCTTCTCTTTATGGGACTGACTGACGACTTCCACACCATGTCATGAAAAATTCTGTCTTAACTTCCAACCCCTTAATTCATTTTAATAAAGGAACGGAAGAGCTTAACTTTATTTTGGGGAGTCTGGCTATGTTTTCTCCTTAGTGTCTGTGGTTTGTTTTACTGAAACATGGCTTTACCTACACTTCAGTCAAAACAGTTGCAATATAAAAGGAAAGGAACAGACATATCAAAAACACCAGCAGTTACCTTATACCTTTGCTATGCATGTTTGTTTATTTGTTTATTTGTATTTGATTTCCACTGACCTTTTTCAGTCACCCTGGGAGCATCGTCTAGTTAAATGACTTGCTCAGAGTCACTCAGATAGGCAATGGAAGCTGAGGGAATCAAACCCAGGACCACTATATAGTGATTCCAGTTTCACAGTACTATGGAGAAAAGGGAACAGCTGGTACTGACAATGAAGAAATTCATGAGTGAATAAATAAAGGCTGCTGTGGGAAATATTCATGCAAGGCTTGGTCTGAAAAAAAAAATACATTTTATTATGAGGTGCCTTGGGAAGACCTTAATGAAAATATTCAAAGGTCTGAAAAAGAAAAAGGTTACAGATGTGACAATATATCAAGATTTTTTTTTTGCAGAGACAGAGTTATATATCGAAGGTAGAATGAGGAATAATACAGTAAATTTAAAATCAGAGCTTTTATGTGGAGAGAGAAAAAAACATAGATATGTTTTTGGAATGTGAAAGAATAAAGCAATTGTGAAGTATTTAGTTATAAAAAACATATGGGTACATTATATGAATATTTATTTATTATTTATTTTACAGTTTGTTTACCGGGATAGTCCATTGGGCCAAGAAGAGCCAGTTTTCAATGGAGTCCCGTGGAGAAAAGCTCCAAGAACAACAATATAATATGAAGACAATGCATTTACATTTATGTAATACTATTGAAGAACGATGGCATTACACAACATGACAAAAATTTCACGATTACAGTGAAAATACACTCAAAAAAGCAAAAGGTAAAATTACACACACACACACACACACACACACACACACACACACACACACACACAAATAGGTCAATTAAAATAAGAAAAAGCCATTGGTGCATATTCCTGTTAAATTTGTTAGAATGTGAAATAACAGGGTAGGCATTACAGTTTTACATGAAATCTTAGCAGAGTTAAAGTAGGATGGGGGATAAGAGGTGTTAATTGTTGAATATAAGAAGGGTGGGACAATAAGAAAAAGAAAAAATAGAGCAAGAGTATGAGTAAATGACAGAAATGAAGATTGTAGTAGTCAGAGAAGCTCAGTATGATGAAGAGAGAAGTAAAGGAGTGTGAGAAGTGCGGAAAAAAAGAGGTGAGTCATGTGGGATGAGAGCAGGAACATTCCCAGAGGGTTTTGAGATGGGAATGAAGCAGGATCTTAAAGGTAGAGTGGTTGTCTATAGTACGAATAAGAGGTGACAGGGAGTTCCAGAGGCGAGCTAGGGAAAAGGATAGTAGGTGTTAGCCTGGAGGTTGAGCAGGCTTGTGCAGTTCAAGCAAATTCTGGTTATTGGATCTTAGAAGTCTGTTGGGTAGGTGCATTTTGAAGGAGGAGGCAAGGGAGGGGCAGATGGAGGGATTAAAGATGAGTTTATGGGCATGAGTAAGTTGAATATAGGTAAGATGGTTGGCAAGTTCGAGCCAATTTAGTTTGTGAGGGGCATTGCAGTGGTGGGAGGAGGATTTATAGCTGGTAGCAAAGTTAGAAATTTTGTTATAACAAAAGGATAGCTTTGTTTTTAGAGAAGATTGGAGGTTGGTAGGAAGTGGGGCACCATATAGGAGGGAAGGAATGAGGAAGGTGTTGGAGAGTACAAATTTAGTAATGGGAGTGATATAGCAGTTATGGTGATACAGCATGCCTAGTTTCTGGTGGGTTTTCTTTATATTACTTAGTAGGTGGGTATCAAATTTGAACTATTCATCAATAAGGACTCCTAGAAGCCTTGCATGGGAGGCTACCTCGAGAGAGGTATTGTTTTGGCTAGTAGTGGAGAACTGAGTTCTTGTCTAGAATGGTACTTTTTGAAGGGGAAAATAGCATAATTTTACTTTTTGATGCATTGAGTGATAGGTGGTTGTCTATCATCCATTGTTCAGTATAAGAGAAAGCATCCTGAGTTAGTTTTAAGAGAGTGGAGATGGAAGTGGCAGAGCAGATGATCATAGAGTCATCTGTGTATTGAATCAGTTTAGCACTAGGAATGTTCTGGTGGAAGTCATTTATGAAAATGTTGAACAGTAGGGGACCCAATATGGACCCCCTGGGGTACACATATAGGTGTATTAAGGAAGGAGGAGGTGGCTTTTTTCCATTTGACAGCTTGTTGTCTGTCAGAGAGGTAACTAGAAAACCAGTTGACAGAAGAGTGGGATAGGTTTACATTAGAGAGTTTAGATAGGAGAAGGTTATGGGAGATATTGTTAAAGGCCTTGGATAAGTCCAGAAGAAGGGTGGACACTAGACAGCCAGAATCCTGGGATTTGTTGACGGTTTCTAGGAAGGAGAG
Source organism: Protopterus annectens (assembly GCF_019279795.1). Taxonomy (NCBI): domain Eukaryota; kingdom Metazoa; phylum Chordata; order Ceratodontiformes; family Protopteridae; genus Protopterus; species Protopterus annectens. The sequence goes on from NC_056738.1 coordinate 458,593,669, forward strand.
GAGAGCAGTTGTGGTGCTGTGGCCAGGTCTAAAACCATGTTGTGTGGGGGTAAGTAGGTGGTTGTCTGTGAAGTAGGGTAGAAGCTGAAGGTGGATACACTTTTCTGGAACTTTTGAGATAGTGGATAAGATAGCAATTGGCTGGAAAATGGGAATGTTGTTATTCCCTCCTTTGTGAAGGGGAATGATACAGGCCTTTTTCCAGAGAAGGTGTACATAGTTTTCTTGTACTGAGTGGTTTAGAAGAATGGAGAAGGGAAAGGCGACGGCATCAGCAGCAATCTTGAGGAAATAGGAAGGAAGGTCATCAGGGGCGTTTGAGCACGGCTTCAGTTTACGAAGGAGTTTTTTATGGTGGAGATAGGAATGGGTATGATAGTGAAGGAAGTGGATTCGGAGGTGGTAGTGTTAGGGGAGGGAGAGATAGGAGGAGGTGGAAGTGAAGCTTTGTTGGGGAAGGAAGTAGTTTGGCTATAGAATCAATAAAGAAGGAGTTAAATTGGGTGGTTAAGGAACGGTCTGGGACATATGGGTCAGGGCAGGGGCAGTTTCTTTTGCTAGGATTGAGGAGGGTGGAGATGCCATTCCAGAATTTTTTGGGGTTGGTCTTATGGTTATGTTGAAGGGTGGAGAAGTAGGATTTGCGGTTGTACAGAGGACTATGATTTTGCAGAAATGTTTATGTAGAAAATAATTATTTGTCTAGAGGTACAGTGGATGTTAACATGTTTTGTATCACATGGGAAATACAAAAAGCTAGAAAAGATGATGTTATTTAATAAAAAAATAAATTATGGTAGATACAAGGAAAATAAGAATGTGGTTTTCCAAAAAAGGGGGTTGAACTGAAGTGCTATTAAAGAAGAATGAAACAAAGAAGAGATTTTAAATATGATGTATATAAACATGTGAACATGTCAGTATTTGCTTGTGCATGCTTGCACACACATACATGTATGTATACATATATATATATATATATATATATATATATATATATATATATATATATATATATATATGTGTGTGTGTGTGTGTGTGTGTGTGTGTGTGTATGCCATTGTCATGCACCCATATGTAGACATATCATCAAAAAACAATAAATCAAACTACAGCTGATTAAGGATAACTGAACTTCATGTGGTTGAAAAGTAAAACAAAATTAATTAAAATCATTTTTTTTTGTTTTTGCAAGGAATAAGACCCCTCTGCATCCCACATCCTCAGTTAATTATATATAGTAACTCTGAAATCACACTAGAGTGGGCAAAGGACACATTCCCCAATCTCTGCTGTTCAATGATCTTGTGTGTGTGTGTGTGTGTGTGTGTGTGTGTGTGTGTGTGTGTACACATGCAAACAATAAATGTATGTAAATAAAGTACTTCTTTGTGGGTAGGGAATTTTTTTACACCGATATGTATGGTAAAGGGAGATTGTGAGTAGTGATGTGGTTATTACTGAGCTTCAACAAAGAAGGACTAGAGTAATGCTGCTGTTATTACTGAGCTGCAACAAAGGAGGACTAGAGTAATGCTGCTGAAAGGAGGACTAGAGTAATGCTGCTGTTATTACTGAGCTGCAACAAAGGAGGACTAGAGTAATGATGTAGCAATTACTGAGCTGCAACAAAAGAGGACTAGAGTAATGCTGTAGCTATTACTGAGCTGCAACAAAGGAGAACTAGAGTAATGCTGTTGTTACTGAGCTGCAACAAAGGAGGACTAGAGTAATGCTGTTGTTATAACTGAGCTGCAACAAATGAGGACTAGAGTAATGTTATGGTTACTACTAACTAAGCTGCAACAAAGGAGAACTAGAGTAATGCTGTTGTTATTACTGAGCTGCAACAAAGGAGGACTAGAGTAATGCTGTGGCTATTACTGAGCTGCAACAAAGGAGGACATTCTGGTGTAGAAAAACAACTAATAAGTAAAGGGTGAAAATAAGAATTTTAATTTCCATTGTAATACCCATTTGCATTTTGTGAAGTACTTTTAGCACAGCTATAAACATATCTAATGAACAATTCAAATTAATTACAGTTGTAAGCAATAATGCCCGATAGGGTGGGCATCATCAGGAAAAAAATGGCCTTCCCAGGGATGTTGCAGGCCAGACACTGCTGGAAGTGAGAGTTTTTCCTCATAATGCACACCCTGGAGGAAAATGCTGTGCTTGTATAATGGGATGTTAAATTGTTTTGTATTTTTTATTAGTGTTTTTTTATATTTTTGTTACAAAATAGTTCCTCTGCAGTAGCATATATAATTGTTGGTGGAAGTATTTTACATCCAAAATATATATATATATATATATATATATATATATATATATATATATATATATATATATATATATATATATATATACACACATATATATATATATATATATATATATATATATATATATATATATCTATATATGGTTCCCCTTCACAAGATCGAGTTACTGAAAGCTCGAAATTCATAAGCTTGAGCCCAGAATATCGAGCTTCATAACTATAAAAAATTGCAAAGGAGAGAGAACCAAAAAAATAATTTTTTTTACGTGTATGCAAGGGGCTGAGTCCCCCTGCACTCTCCCTGCTTAAATATATCAGCTCTGTGACCGCACTATAGTGAAGGAACGGAAATTCTCCCGTTGTGTGCTTCTGCATACAGTGCGGAATGGGAGATTTCCCTCATCCCTGTTGTAGTACAATCTTGGAGTTGGTATATTTAAGTAGGGGGGTGTGGGGGGTGCAGGGGGGCTTGCATTGTAAAGACATTTTTGAATGTCTTTTACATACGTTTTAGAATTTCAAGTTGCTGAAAACTCAAGATTCTGGGCTCGAGCTAATGAATTTCGAGCTTTCAGCAATTCGAGATTGTAAAGGGGAACTATATATATATATATATATATATATATATATATATATATATATATATATATATATATTTTTTTTTTTTTTACATATTTAATGTCCACGCCCACATACATACAAAAACTCAAATGTGTTTAGAAATTATAGCTATTTCTTGATTGAGTACATGTCAGATGATGAACTGTGATTTAATGAATGAAAAAAAAAATAAAGTACAAGGCATTGCAACTCTCCCTCCCTTGGCTCTCAACTGACCCTAATTTTGCTTTGTTCCTTGAACATGTTTGATTTTCTGATGAATCACTTACTGTCAGTCAATTAATCCAGGCATTATAGTTTCATACTTATTGAATAGAAAATGCAGCTGTTACATTTTAAAGACTGACCGTGATTTTAGGTTCCACTCCACACATAGCATTGGCTTTGTCCAGAATTTCTGAGCAAAGAAGCTGAGAGAGATGCACTCAGTCTGAGTGACTGAGTGCATCTCTCAGCTTCTTTGCTCAGAAATTGCTCTCTTGGTTGGTCATTCGTTTCACTCATTGTTTATCTTTTACACACACACACACACACACACACACACACACACACACACACACACACACACACACACACACACAGATACACAAACACACACACATTCAGTTTTCTCTTTTGTTTCTCTTTACATTTTTTATGCTCACTAAAAAGCAAAGTCACATTATAACAAATGTAAAAAAAGGTGTTTAATATACTGACATGAAGTAGCAGACTTGTTTTTTCATCAGGCAGTATCTATATATTAATACTCTGTTGGAGAACATTTGTTCTGTAATAGACTAATGATGTATATTTAACAGTTCCCCTTCATAATCTCGAAATACTGAAAGCTCGAATTTCAGTATCTCGAAACTATAAAGTCGAACAACCCACAATCACGAAACACACAAACACGAAAAATAAAATACCTAACATTCACAAACCATACACCACACAACATGCACACCATTCAACCCACAACACACAAAATACACAATCCTGTACTACATCTACGCAGGGGGACACACCCCTTGCACCCCCCCATGTGGGGGGCTGCACCCCTCATACCCCCCTACTTATATATATATATATATATATATATATATATATATAAATATATATACCAACTCCAAGATTGCACTAACAGTTAAGAAATGCATCACTCACATGCAGATATTCCACACTCCCTCACACACACACACACACACACACATGCACACACACACACACACACACACACACACACACACACACACACACACACACACACACACACACACACACACACACACATACTGTCACCTCCCTATCCTAACCCACACGCACAACCGCACAACTTAAATAACACTCACATACACTCACTTACCTTCACGTCCATAAAACATCCAGGCCAAACACTTCCCATCCCACTGCTGCACTGCATAAGCATGGATTCAAGACATTTGAATTCGCTCTTATGCACTTTCGAGATTTTTCATTTTTGCCTTTATGGTCCCGAGATACTGAAATTTGAGCTTTCAGTATTTCTGGATTGTAAAGGGGAATGATATTTAACCCATTATCCAAATTCAAATAAAATATTTATATGGAAGTTCTGCCTTGCAATGTGGATTGCTTCTTAAGCTTTAGCACTTTCAAATAATTTTATAACCAAAGCAGTTAGAGGCATGCTGCAACAATCATGTTATTCAGTACAAAAATGTCGACAAACTGTGTTGTACTTCATTTATGCATATCTTTGAAGTGACTACAGTCTGGAAAGTAAATAAGTTGTCATTATTGTGATATATAATGTAAAGCTGATAATGATGTATACATATTATTAATATGTATTGCAGCTATTGTCACTTTAAGACTATTGTATAGCACTGGCTTTTTGCAGTCCATGCATTCCACAATGCCTGTAGTCAGAGTGTTCAAGATTACAGAAGTGCTGACATTATTTCTATAGTACTTCCATTTTGTACAGAATAAAAATTTTTTATTTGACTAAAACACTGGTGAATCCCAGCATTTCTGACTCTGACACTCACTATTACTGAGTTAGCATTGGACTGCATCATAACAATCAGTAGCACAGCTGGGGTGGGGTGAGACAGGCAACTGCCCTTGGAGATAAAATGCTGAGGCACAATCAGCTGATCCTAATCTCTCTGTAATGCAACACTGGCATTTAAATGCGGTATTGCATTTGCGGTCAAACCTGAGCTCTGTAGTTATCCTAGTATGGTCTACTCTGTAGCAAATGCTCCCTGCATTGTTGTGAGCTGTTTGTTATACTTAAAAAAAAAAAAAAAAAAAAACTGAAACCTGTGGTCTGTAGCACTCCATGCAGGCAGGATATTAACTATAGCAATGGTTTTCTACATTTGTAGCAAGCAGTTCACTACAGTTTAAAAATAATTTTTTTTTGTTGTTAAACACAGTGCACCATGCAGGCAGGGTATAAACTGTAGTAACTGTTTGCTACATTTGTAGCAAGCAGTTTGCTAAATTTTAATAAGAAGAAAGTAGGGGACGTAGATCTAATTTACAATGTGACAATCAGCTTATTACAGTGAAGATTTTTTTTTTCAGCTTCACTTGAAGAGCTAAGGGAGTGGGGCTCCAGTTTATAGTACTGGCCTAGTGTGCTTCTGATGACATTTAATATACGAATTAGTGAATAATTTTAAATTTGGGCCAAACAAGAGGGTACTGTGAGTTCAAAACTTCTTTGATTTTTAAATATGTACAACATAAATCGTATTTCGGTGAATGTTTTACTTTTTTCTTTGTATACAGCCAGAAATTGCAGAACCCACTTTTGCAATCAAATATAAACAAAAAAAGGTAGCAGAATACTGGGAACACAAAGCTAGCTATTCAGCTTGTCTTTATCTAAAAAAAAAAAAAAAAAAAAAAAAAAAAAAAACAAATAAAAAAAATGGAGAGATGCTTAACATGCAAAACAACATTAGTTTTCTGTGAATGGGAAAAATGCCAAAAATATTTATCATTTTAAACAAACAAATATGAAGAATTCCAAAATAAAAATAACGTATTGTTTTTCTGCATGTAGCATCTTCCAGTATGTCAGGTATTTAGAGTTTGCTGTATATTTAGAAAGAAATCAGTAACATTTTTGACTTGTTTTTTGTTCCATAAATATGTTTAAAGCAGTTCCCATTAGCTGATTTTATATAACCATAATTTAATTTCTTCTTTCAGAACCAGGCCTTTGGAATGACATGAGCTGTTCAAACAAAAGGACTTTTGTCTGCAGTTTTCAGGAGAACTACAAATGAGCAGGCATTTTGGCTCCAGTGGGATGCTGGGATATGAAAAAGTTATAAAGACATTGCTTACACACACTTGCTTTATGTAGTTGCTTGCCAGTGACATTGATTTAGCTTGCTTACTCTTATTAGCAACACTTTCAACTTTAAGAAATTCAAATTAATTACATTAAGTAATACAGGTAGGGATACAGAATAACATTCAGTCAGATAAATAATATTTATTCACATTCTAGACTTCCAGACTCACAGCTAGTAAAATCTCTAAGTACATAATAGATTATATTAGATTTTTCTACATGGGGGCAAATGTCCCATACCTCCCATTCAGGAGACTTCTTACTCTGAACCCCATAAATTAATATCACTTACCCTGAGGTCACACTAATGTGGAGTGAATGAAAAGCAATTTCTGTGGTGCCCATTTACTTAAATGGGTTTGATTGTCCTGATTGTAATGAAAAATAAACTGTGGTCATGAATGAAAACTATGACTCTGTTCCACTGCAGAATTAAACCAACTTTAAAATCTGTAAAAAAATCATTATTTGTGATTAAAGGCTATCTTTTCAAAGTAGGGCAACTTAGTACTAAGAATATTATTATTAAACTACTGCTTTGATAATGTGGCCACATTTTTAGCACCAGTACAACATTTCAGAATCTAACTGCTATTTCAAAAAAAAAAAAAAAAAAAAAAAAAAAAAAAACAGTGCTTTGGTAGACAGGTTCACTCCCTTCAAGTACTTTCAGAGCACTTCACAAATAGCAGAACACAGCCATAGCCTGTTGTATCTTCCTGATGGACTGCCGTTAATTATTGTAAATTTACAACAGTCTATTTTAGAAAGTGTACAATTATAACATTACACTTTTAATGTGAATCAAGTTGCATGTACTGCAGGGAAGGGTTGGCATAATTGTTAAGGTCTTTACCTCAAAGATACAAAATACAGGGTTAGGTTTTTACCTCTGGTTACTGGCTAGGCTTGTAATAGTCTGCAGACTGATAGCCTACTATTTGTCTATGAAACTATGCACTGTATCAATGCAACATTCTTAAGCAATGAAGAAATAAACTTAATTTTTGCTGGTCTGTGTATGAAGATAAAGTAAGTATACACCACAATATGGATTAAAGTGATGGTAGGCACAACACAGCCATAGCTTTGGCTGATTAATCACTTTGTCTGCTTCAGGATTTTCCTTAAGACTATATTTAGGGAGTGGTAGGATTATAATACCAGAGATCTAGTAAAAATAAGCAGGCTTAGAAATATGGTAGCACTTTTTTGAACCAAGGCTATTATCTATTAATTCTTGGAAAATTCCCCTTACTGTCTTTGACAAACAACCTGGTATTGTCCATGTCTAACTGATTAAGTACACTAAGGTCAGCATGTCAGGATATTTCTTTGAGACAATTCAGTCTGTCAGTTATATCACTCATGTAGCACTGAACTCATCTGCCCAACATGTATGACATGATATTTGAATGGGATTATAATCTAGAATTTTCTGAGAGGACAGTGTTGTCTCATTCTTAATGTTGTGTTATTATATATTATTAACAGGTAATAAATGACATTCTAAAGATTCACTGATGTGAGTCACAAAAAAAATACTGTGGTGCTGATGTAACTGTGGCACTAAATTCATACTGCCATACTTCTCACAGCTTAAAGAAATAACATATAGAGTAACAGCAGCATAATATTATGTGAGATTGTTATAATGATTAATGTGTTTACATTACAAACACAAGCGGTAGGGTTTGGTTCTTACATAGGGTAATTGGCTAGGCTTAACATAGCCCACAAGGGCAGTTAGCTTAGTACTAATCTATGAACCTATGAACAAGGATTAGTTTTTTGACAGAAAAAAATTTCATCAAATTCTGCCTCTTACACATCACTCCAGGAATGTAATTTTTGTCCTGTGTCGAATATACATTGTGCTTTACTGACCTGATTTCAATTTTCATTGTTCTTTCTTCTGATATATATATATATATATATATATATATATATATATATATATATATATATATATATATGTATATCTTGATTTTGGAGTTTCATTTTTGTTAACTATGAAAAACGGTTCATAAATAACAAAAATATTAAAACACGAACTATCGGTACAAATAAAAGGCTGATGAAGAAAATCAAAATACAATGTTCTTTGGCTATTTGTAAAATATACTTACTTTATTAAATTCTAGAAAGATGTAAACACTTTATATAATAAACCATAATCAAACCTCCCAATAAAGTATTAATGCTTTTTGACTGTTTGTATCAGAGAGCATTTTGAAGTATTATGCATATCTTACAAAATGGTTAATTAATATTATAATGCATTGTGCTTTTTTCTTGAAACTGAACAGTTAGAAAAGTAGTGTCTTAGGGAAAACTATGGTTGCATCTTTAACCAGAGAAAGCTATTCTGTATCTGTCTTTTGGTATATGAATATAAATGATGCTTAGCATTTTCTCTTATTTGTATTTCTGCAGATTTATTAATGTAATAAACTATATAATATACGTATAAAACCTGGAATTTGACTGTTTTGTATTGAGTATTTTGTTCAATGTCTGTATGTAAACCTTACAACAGAGAATAGGGATAGGATGGGGGAAGAGAGCTTAGTAGGCCAATCTGAACCTCATAACACATGTATGGAGAAACATTTGCAACTTTGGCAAATGGGATGAACATTACAATGTAAGATAACTCTCTAAATAATGGGGAGATCATAGGACTTGGGCAGGCAACTGTAGAAATGTTGTCCTTTCTTCCATCATCCCTTATAATACACTTTAAAAACCATATACATTTTATAAGGTTCTTCGTGGTTGGGTAAGTATCCCTCCACATTAGTCCCAATGAGGGATATTTAACCTCACTCCCAGCTACCACAATATACTTTGGTTTGAGTAAGCACAAAATGAAGGATGCACCCAAAGTTTAAAAGCATACTTTTCAACTAGCCCTGAGAACATCCTGTATTTTGCCTCATATTTTTGTCCTGTCCCTCGTAAAAGTTAAGATTTTCTTGTAAATTGCTAAGGATTGCAGTCAGTCAATAATGCTAGACATTAGAGTTTTGTGCTTCTTATTGTTCAGTAAATGCATGTATTGATGCAAAACCTGCTGTTCTATTAATATATAAAAATGCCCCTAACTGTTGGTCCTTTGAAACATTCTCTTAACATCTTTGTTCAAATGTTCTGGACAAATCAAAAATAATCAAGGGAAAATGTTATTTTTTTGTTCTGTTTTTACCTTTCCCAGTATAGGAGCATTCTGTTTTGCCTTTTCAACTGTTTCCATGGCAATCAGTAGTTATTGCAAAAATTACATTTATGCAAATTTCTATGAGATGTCAATATTTAGGAAAAGGTGGATCAAGGTATGTAAAGGAGGAGGTGGCAGCTGTTTACATATTATCTATATAGACAATCTAACAGATTTCCTTTTGAATTGGATACTGAAAATTAAGTGCTTGGGATATATATTTTACAGAGGAGAGGGAGATAATGCTCGTTAAAAATGCTGGTACTATAACTCTAAAATGAAAACAAGGACTAAAAACAAAAAAGTGCATAGTGTATTAACTGAATATATTAAGTTGCTGCTGCCCATGCATTGACTAGTGTGGTAGAGTGATTGCTATAAGGTTTTACTGACCACACAATAAAACAGGAAGAGATCTGGGTATAGGGAGGTTAGAGGGAAAGATTTATTAAAAATCAAGAATCTTCACATGGTAATAAAGAATTGTAGAGATCAGGGTACAAGAGTGAGTCATAATGTGATCATTAAATTTACAGGTATCAAAAAATGTTAGAGTGAGAGGATAAGCTGCGTAGGAGGTCAGGGTTACTTGGAGGAATACTCTGAAGCAGTGACAGCATGGTGCATGACTCTACAATTCTGCTATACATACCAAATGTAAAAATAAACAATCAAAAGAACAGTTGGTATTTGGAATTAGTTGCATTAAAGTACAATAATGAGTTATTAAGTAGGAAAGGTAAAAGCAGGTACAAAAGCAAATGTCAGAACATGCAATAGGCACTGTTTATACCACAGGGCACATGTGCTAGTAATACTGATGAACGTTCAATACATTTCATCCAGAAAATGTCAATAGGTCTTGGGAGAAGCCTGTGATAGGTCCAATGAGTTTAACTCATTAGCATCTGTCTACTGATTGGTGGAGAGTCTGACTAGGTCTTTGGGGAGCTAGTAGTGAATCACAGTTGACAGACGAAGCCAGTATGAGTTGTTCATTTGCAAAAACTAACTCAGAACTCTTCTTCTTACCAAGTCATGGAAGAGCAATTCAACCAATCAATTTTAGGATAGTTAAAATCTCCCATTAATAATGATAGCTTATACTCCAGACCTTTACACCATTTATCTAAAAATACACGATGTTCAACAACATGCACAGATGGGCTGTAATACCATACACTTAGAGAACTTCCCACAACCTTTCCCACAATATAAGTCTACTACCATAATTTCTAAATATGCATCCTTCACTTATTACTTGAACATTTATTAACTGATGCAGCAATATTACAATGTGTCCACCCTGTTGTTCTTGTCTCAGATACTCAGGTTTTTATAGTTTAGTATGCCAGACATCTGTAACTATAACAACCAAATAGTTATTCATTGCCATTACTACTTTTAACTTCTGACATTATGGCTTACATTTCTAGCATTACAAAAGCACATCTTCTACTGAATTAAGTCTTGCTCTTCTACTTATTGTTTTACTGCTTATGATTAAAGCCCTAAAAAGTAGGCTGTAGTAATACTACTACTGTTCTGTACTACCAACAAAACCTGCTACATAACAGCTACATTGTAAACCATCTCTGCAATAATAGCATTTGTGATACATACATACATATGTTCCTCACAATGAATAAATAACCTCTAACTTGAACAAGTAAACTTTACTCATCTGCCTGCACTACATATTAAACATTAAAGTCTGTGTTGGAAAATATCCATTCCATGATAAAGATGGAATAATGTCACTCATGACTACCTCACTTTTGTTTGTTATTAAATACTCCAAGATTTTCAGCATTGCATCATTCACATGATTCAGTGGAGTGCCTCTTAAATCATTTGTACCTGTATGCAATATTAAGTATTTGTATTCTGACTTTCCCCTAAACAAATGACATAATCAACTAGGGATGTTAATCAACTTTAAATTAGATAAGAAAGACTTTAACCCAGTTCTTATCTATCTATCTATCTATCTATCTATCTATCTATCTATCTATCTATCTATCTGTCTGTCTGTCTGTCTGTCTATCTATCTATCTATCTAGCTATCTATCTATCTATCTATCTATCTATATGTTAATCTTTTTGTTGACCTTAAAATAGAATTTTCCTAATGCAAGTAATGTTAACCACTCTGACTTCGTAAAATGTTTTCTTTCTATAGGAACTGAGTGCTCTGTCATTTGATCATTTTCTAGTTAAATTCACAGACAAAAGAGTATAAAATAGCAAATATCTTTATTGTCAGCCTAATAAATACATCTTAGTTTCTGTCCTTGCCCAGTTATTATTCTCCAGTTTTGTTAACATACATTTACAATGCAATTGTGCATCACCAATTCAATGTGCAGATGACTCTGCCATTTTCTGCTTATCAAAATCATTATCAGCATTACAGGTTTGCCTTCACAATGACTGCATTTAATTTTAGATTGATGCAAAGGAAACAATTCCCTAACAAACATTTCCAAAATGAAATATGTGCTATTTTTTTTAAAGATGAGAAACACCACATAGCTCTTCCCTTTTCCAGATATATTCTCTAGATAAATTAATCTTACAAACAGTGGTAACATAATAGTTGTGGTGGCGCTGCGGTAGCATTGTCGCCTCACAGCAAGATGTTGTCTGTTCGATTCTCAGAGTGTCTTCTATGTGGAGACTTGCATGAAGGGGCATACCTTCATTGAAGGTTGTGCGTCAGAGCTGGTAACTCAGCACATAAAAATCTTCTACCAATCATTAGCGGACCGGAGTTCTGCTGTGGCGACCCCTAACCGGGAAAAAGCCGAAAGACATAACACAACATAAAATATAAAATCTTAGTTTATACACTTGTGCAATTGCCGTTGGAGTTGAAATTCTTCTGCCTTAATACATTTTCTATTGTATGCACATTATTTGCCTGCATTATTATGACATACACTGTCTTCTACAATTCTACATTTTTTTCAGTTAATTTACTCTGTACACTGGAGCTTTAAATATGGGTCAGCCATTGGAAATCATCTTTGCCCAGATGGTTTTTCCTGAACAAGGAAATAAACTAAAACAAAACAACATTTCTTAAAATTCTTCTTGGAGTGCAGCATTTACTGAATGGGACATCTTGGATCAATGACTGCAAATGTAGCTATCTCTGGGAAGTTTCAATTTTACTTATGATCATACAGTACCCCTCAACAGAAGTTGTTGAAAGATATGACTTTAAGTTTCAGAAAATACTATCTTTCTGTCTGGTGCTGGGACTTGTACTACTGGGTCTTGCAGTTCTGACAAAGACCCAAACAACAAGTTTAGATACCCCATAACCTTTATTATACTTTCAGTTGTTCTATATATTGTGTGCATTTTCTGCCCTTTTAGGCTTTTATAAATGAAGGAATGCGTCTTGTTAAAATATAAGAATGTTTGAATATAAATTGAAGTGCAAAGGCTGATACAAGCTTACGTACTAGTGGTTATTCCTCTTCTGAGCTATAGTGGTCAATTTTAGCCTTCAAAAGGCAGGGGAGGGACAAAAGCACATGTTGTGTGATGACTTGAAAAGTGTATTATTGTGGCAGATATACATTTTGTCATACACAGTTGTACAAATACAAGTAAAGCCTCACTGAAGGGCACAATAATACTAGGAGCACAAATCTGATATGATGAATATACACAGAACAGCAACACTACGCACTCCTTGAGGACCACACTTAGCAGCAAAGGGCACATGCAACTTTAACTATAATCAGCCATCCACACCAATGACCTCTGTTACCATCATCAAATTATACAGATTTTCTGCAGTGCTATAGACAATACTGCAAATACACTCTAGCACTCAACCACTGATGTCTTGCAGACTTCTTTCCAACATCTACTATTTTTCACTGCTCCACGCAGCACTATTGGACTTGCATGTTAAACAGTGGACCTGTCTGATATAATGGATAATGGATAGTGTGCTGCATCGGTAACAGCTGTTCCTGAGTAGTGTGTAGTACATTCTCCCCTATCTGTACTCAATCAGATATTTTATTCAGCAGAAGCCAGAGCTGGACGTCCTCTGGCTAGGAGAGATCCTTATGTCCTTTTCATTCCTGCCTAGAAATCCCAATCTGCACGTGATGAAAGTGAGGTGGGAGGGAATGGGTCAGTTTGGTGTTTTTGCAGGGTAGCCTACCCTCTCCCCTGAGGGGGCTAAGCATGCTGCCACATGCTGAGTTTTCCTTGGTTTACCTTGCTATTGCAGTTGACAGTACAGGATCACTGAGCTCTCGCTGCATGGGAAGGAACTCCCAAGTGCTCCCCCTAGGTTTTGCCCATATGGCGAATATGAGGCAAACCCTTCCCCAAGGAAAGGAGTGCTGGCAGTGACTGCTCCCTCCCACCCCCCACCCCCAGATCCTACTGGCCCTCAATCTGCATTCTGGACTTGGATAGCCTAGTCGGGGCTTTATCCTGCTATGTCACAGAGCTGGCTCTTAGTGTTGCACAAGCTTAAATCTGCCTTGTGAGGTGCAACTCACCCAGCTGCAAATGTATCTTGTAAGGTAGGACATCTGCAGGTTATGTAACATTTTTTTATGACACCCACAACAGTGTAACTCTAATGAAGACTATCTGTTAAACCATTCAACTCACTTTTATGAAAAACTTGAACTACTCAGTCCATTTAACTTCAAGGGTGATTGTTGATTTATTTTTACTTGCTCCAAAGTTTTGTAACCTTGAAGTTAGTTAAATGAATTTAGGCAATACAAGGTTTGAAGCCCTTTTCCACCATGTAAAAGAAAGCTTTCACAAACACATATTTGATTAAACTGGTCTGATGGTTCATGTTTTGCTGAAAGGTAAGCCAAGTTCTTGAACCATATTCTTAACAGCAACAATACATTTATGAATCTGTTCATCTATTTGTCATGAAATGAAAAACATTTTGGAAACATAGTTGTGTTTTTCTTAACAAGTATATGTAAGGTGGCATGACAGGTAACACTGTTAAATTCTATGACTTGTCATTGTGAGTCTAAATGTGTGAAAAATAGGGATCTACATATACCAGGGATTCAGCAACCTCTGTGAAGGCACTGCATAGAGCTTACACAGAGTTTACATGTTACCGCAAATATGCTCAGTGTGTGGTAGTGTGCAACGCATATTAATGAGGCATGACATGCCTAAGCTAGGTTTTGCTGCTTGAAACAATATTACTGGCTGTGAAACCTTGTAAGCGAGCACAGATATTAATTCCGTGTATGCAGCTCTCAACCTCTTACAGCAAGATACCTGGACAAAGCCACAAATAATGGTGGGACAAAGGCCCCAGAATAGGAAAACGTTTTAAATATTGCTCATTCAAACTTAGAAAGTTCATAGACAAGTTTTCCATTAACATAAATTTTCTGAAGAATATGAATTCTGAAACTCAGATGTCTGCCTTTATTGTCAGATTTCAGTCCTCAATGACTTGCCAGTAGTTTATCATAAAATCATTAATTTTATGAGAAACATGTCAAAAATATGAGGCAAAAATCTGGACATTCTACAAAAATCTGAGCAGTTGAGAGATATGAGAGAACATATCGTCTGCAGATTTGTGCAGAATGCCACAATGATCACCAAAGCTGTACATATAACTTCTAAAAAGGTTAGAGAAAGAAATATGGACAAAAGCCATAAATAATGTGGGGACAAAGGATGAAAATCAGGGATACAATTATTAAATATTGCTATTACAAACTTAGAAAGTTAATAGATGGACAGGTTTTGCATTTGCACAATTTTTCTAAAGGGTATGAAGTCTGAGACTCAAATGTCTATCACATACAGGGCAACAAAGACTTAAAAATAGGGACTGATTTTAAATAGTTCTCTCATAAACTTCAACATTGCTAGAATAACAGGATTTGTCTGAGCATGCATTTTTCTGATGGGTATGAAGTTTGAAATGCAAATATATATCATTGTCTAGTGACCTCATTCTTCAGATCATCCCAGTAATTTGCCAGAAAATCATAAATTTTATGAGGAACTGAACAAAAATCTGGACATTCTGCAAAAATCTGGAAAGTTGTGAAGTATGATCTGTTAGTATTTTCCGACTTAAACCCTCAATATTTTACCCATGATTTGCCAGAAAACTATAACTGTATGAGAAATAGACCTAAATATGAGCGAAATCTGTACGGTTTGAAAAAAAATCTCTATAGTTGTGAGCTAAGCTCTGGGCATTATTTTCTGACTTCAACTCTCAATAATTTACCAATTATTTGCCAGAAAACTACAATTGTATGAGAAATATAGCAAAAATATGAGGCAAAATCTGGACATTCTGAAAAAAAATCTGTACACTTGAGAAGTATCTCTATACAAATAGCTGTCATTCTGTTAGTGCAACATATCTGCACAGACACCAACTTAACAAGAGGAAAAATAACCAGTAATAGGGAAATATTTGACATAGATGTCACATGGAAATGTGTTTGAATGTAACACTCTCAACCTCTTAGAATGAGAAATTTGAACAAAGCTAAAAAGTGGGGGGAGGACTAGAGATTGGGACAGATTGTTAATATTCCATGTCCAACCTTATGACGTTGATAGAATATATAGGCTGTACATTAGCATGAACATTCTAAAGTACATGAAGTTTGAAACTCAAATATCAGTCATCAGTTACCAACTGCACTCTGTAATGACATGACAATGATTTGCCAGGAAAACATGTTATGAGGAAAAGATCACAAATAAATGCAGAAATGTGTGTTCGTAATGTTGCCCATCTTAAAAGTGGAGTTCCATGTTAATTACAGCATTGACAACAGCTCTGCTATGGAGAAACCCAGTGATGCAAGCAGTGGGAACAGATTTAGATGGCAATCTGAACTTTGACCACCAAGTGTCCACACTGCTGTTGAAAGCATAAGTTGTGCATATTATAAGTCATGTCATTATATTAACATCTAAGGATTGTATGACAGCACTATAATCAAACCTCATTACAACACTAATAGAGTATAATGCTCTTTTTTCCATGTACATTACCAGACACGTGTAGCAGCTGAAGAGACCACAAAGCTTTCTCAGCAAGATAATGCAGGGCCTATACACAATGCTATGAAGTATGTGGATAGATTAAAATCCATGTCACTGTAAACTTTATTGTATAGGATGATGTGACTTGATCCTGCCCTGTTGGGTGTACTGCATATTCAAAAATCTTGTATAGCCGGTGACATCATCAGTGACTGTTCAGTACAAAATAACAGTGTCCCACATGCTGGTGTAAAATGCTCTTTGTAATGTCAAGTAATAGCGTCCACACACGTCCACCCAGCCAGTTGACTGCAGTGAGAATAGAACTCATACCCAAGTACACAGACAACAGCACACTGTATTTTACACAAGCACCACAACTCAAGTCTGCCTTGGAGTATGTCAGACAACACTTTTTAGCTGATGACATCAGTAGTGTCTGGTGAGGAGAATATGGTAACTAGAGAGAGCCTTTTACACCAACATGTGGGACACTGTTATGTCAAGCAATAGCACAAACACACAGACTCTCCCCAGTTGACTGCAGTGACAATAGAACCCCTACCTAAGTACACAGACTACAGTACTTTATGCAAGCATCACAGCTCAAGTCTGATTTATACACCACTACAGGTGAACTTAAAGTAGATGACATCAGTAGTGTCTGGTGAAGATAATATGGTAATAACAGTGTCCCACATGCTGGTATAAAAGGATGTCAGGCAACAGCTCATAGACACACACACACACACACACACACACACACACACACACACACACACACACACACAATTGACTGCAGTGAGAATAGAACCCCTACTCATCTAAATACACTGACTAAAGAACTCAGGGCTTAACACAAGCACCACAATTCAAGTCTGCTTTTCACAGGACTGCAGGTGAACTTATAGTAGGTGACATCAGCAGTGTCTGGTGAGGAGAACATGGTAATAACAGTGTCCCACGTGCTGGTATAAAATGTTCTCTGTAATGTCAAGCAACACACAATTGACTGCAATGAGAATAGAATCCATACCTGTCTAAGTACACAGACTACAAAACTCTAGTTTTAAGGCAAATGCCACAGCTGAAGTCTGACTTGAGTGTGTCAGACAACACTTTATAGCCGATGACATCAGCAGTGTCTGTTGATGACAAGATAAGTGTCCCACATGCTGGTGTAAAATGCTCTCTGTAATGTCAAGCAAAGCTCACACACACACACACACACACACACACACACACACACACACACACACACACACACACACACACACACACACACACACACACATTTGATAGCAGTGAGAGTAGAACTTTGATCTAAGTACACTGACTACAGAATACAGTACTTAACACAAGCACCACAGCTCAAGTCTAATTTCTACAGGACTGCAGGTGAACTTGTACTACATGACATCAGAAAGCTATGTGGGAGACAAGAGATTGGAAGGCCTGTATCAAATGGATGTGTAGGCATTAGCAAGTATCAAGATACTGGCAATCCAAGTACTTGGAGAAGTAACTGTAGGATAAACACATCAGCATTGCTGTTTAGACACACACACAGTCAACTACAGTGAGAATGGAACCCCTAAGTACACAGACTACAGAGTACAGTATGTTACACAAGCACCATGGCACAAGTCTGATTTATACAAGAGTGCAGGTGTACTTATAGTAGATGACATCAGCAGGCCATGTGGTTGACAACAGTTTGTTTGGCCTGCATAGGCACATAGCTTCAGAGGTGCATATGAGGCTATTAGCCTAACAACACTAGTGTCTTTAGAAGCTTATTTGTTTAAAAACATAAGTACCATCATTGAGATAGTGTGTTTGTGAGCAGCACCAACTTGCTCTGTCCATGTGGGACATAAGTGTTAGCCCAGAGGTGACTTTAGAATCACCCAACCAGTAGTCAAGGTTGCACTTGAACAGGGTTATTGAGTAGCACTGCTTCTCATGCAGTGGGAACCTATTGCAAATGAGAGTGAATCATTGTAAGATATATCTGTCTCACCAGCATGTACTGTTTATGTCATAGGCTAGGTTGAGAACCCTGGGGAAAATTAGAGTTGTCCCATTTGAATTGCAGATGTCCATCATTTCCAGAAGGCCAGGGTCTGAGACTGCTCTGCAGGGCAGCCATAGGTCACCTCTCATCAGCCTGTACGATACCGAGTACAGTGACAAGTATGTCAGTCTTTCCATGTATAACATGTTTGGAGATCTGGGAATTTCCCAGGCACAACTATGTGTTCTCTGCAATTGCTACAGGTGTCTGGTGAGGTACAGAGAGATGTGAGCATTATACTCCATTATTGGTGTGATAAGGGTAGATAACAGTAGAGGTATGACTATATTGGTCTTGGATGTGATGTCCTTATTTATGATGTGCGCAATGCAGATTCTGTGTGTCACCACTATGGGCATATACTGATGAAAGTGTAGACTGCTATCAACATGTGTTCCCAAGTATAACAATACTGCATTTGAGCTTAAGGGGGTGCTCTATATATCATAATTAGCAGGGGTACTTCATTGACAAAAGTGACAAAGAGTCATTGTATGCTTAAAGTTCAGTCTGCGAGTTTGTCACCAATCAGCAGTCTGTGTTAGCTCCTACTGTAATATGTTACCATCATTAAGGGACTCTGTATAAGTGCGTCCTGTTAACAACCATCTTCAAACATGGCAAATCACAGAACATCTACTGTTGACTGTGCTTCAGGGAAGTATTTCCCAAACAGTTGAAGGCCCAGCAAAGAAACCTATAGTATTCCACTGGTGAGTGGTCTAGTGGTGGAGGTACAGACCCTGACTTTGAGAAGGTGTTCTGTTGTTGAGCCAGTTGACTATCCATCTAGTACTTGAGTCGACCCATGTTGTGTTTGCCAAGAATAGATCTTGCCTACTGAACCCCATGGACTTCTTTGATGCTGACCCCAAAGACTTGGATGACAGATAACAAGACATACCACCTATGCTCAGTAATCTAAGGCCATTGACAGCATCTATCATTCATGTTTCATAGTGAAAATGCCCCATCTTTGAATTAAGCCATACTGTACTAGGGTTCTCAACTGTTTGGGAAATACTTCCCTGAAGCACAGGAAATGGTAGATGGTCTGTGGTTTACCAAGTTTGCGGATGATTGTTACATGAATGCATTGCTATAGAGTCTACCAAGGATGGTAACATATTACAGAAGGGGCTGACAGAGACAAGTGATTGGTGCCAAACTCACAAACTGAACTCTAGAGCAAACAATACCTCATTGTCCCCTTTGGCAATGAAGTACCCCTACTAATTATGATATACATATCACCCCTCTCAGCTCAAACACAGTGTTGTGAGACTTATGAACACATGTTCATAGTAATCTACACTGTCATAACTATGTGCCCATAGTGGTGAGACACGCATTTTGCATTGCACATCATACATATTTACATCACATCCAAGACCAGAAAGGTCACAGCTCTGTTGTACTCCACTGTTATCAGACCACTAATTGAGTACAAGGCTCCCTTATGTCTGTACCTCACCAGACAACTGTGGCAATTGGAAAAAATAGAGGTCTGTGACTGGGAGAATGCAGGTTCTCCAAACATCACATACATGGAAAGATTACAAGACTTATGACTGTTTTCAGTTTCCTGCAAGCTGGTAAGAGATGACTTATGCCTGACCTACAGAAAACTCTCATACCCTGCCCTACAGGAAATGCTAGACATCTGCAAATCAAATGGGACAGGAATAACTTGGGCCAGGGTTCACAACCTAGTCTATGGCATAAACAGAACATGCAGAGGAGACAGATATATCCCCCAGAGACTCACACTCCTCTGCAATACAATCCAACTGCATGTTAAGCAGTGCTCCTCAATGAACCTGTTCAAGTGCAACCTTCATTACTGGTTGGGTGATTGTAAAGTCACCTCTGGCCTGGCACTTATGTCCCACAGAGAAAGGCCCAGTTGTTGCTGCTCACATAAATCACTCTGCTAACAACAACCATCTAAATATGTTTAATAAGGGTACTTGTGTTTTTACAAAGTTAGGCTTCTATTGCCTCAGGTATATTGAGAGCATGTACTCGTAAAACTTACAAATACAATATGTGAGAGATGCAACTATACAGTGAATCTAGAATAAATGCTCTCTCTCTCTCTCTCTCTCTCTCTCTCTCTCTCTCTCAGTTAACAACAAACCAGATATCAAACAGGTTATTAGCACACACACTTCATCTCCACAACAAACCAAGTACACAACACATAACCCTACATACACAAAAGTAGTCATCAGAAGCTTACCAAAAGATCAGAGACCTCGCAAATGCAAACATTCTGCACACATTACAGAAACACTGAAACCCACTGCACATAAAAACAAACGCATCAGTGTATTACCCACTATGCCCTTAAGACAAAACACCTGAAAACCATTGTCTTCATAGATGAATCTATAGTGAGACACACAAATGTCTCCCTCACCAGGTTGTACAAGGAGAAAGTCATGGTCAGCTGCCTGTCAGGTGCTAGGATCTACAAAGTCATGCACACACTCAAGTCTCTCAACAACAAGCACAGTTCTGTCTACTCCATGTTGAAGTTAATGACTTGAGACATACCTTACTGGACTATATGAAGAGAGCTATGACTGAGCTCTCAGATTATCTGTTCCAGACAGGTATGTCCATAGTCTAAATAGCATTCTACATTCACCCAGGATGATGCCTCAATATAAACAAAGTAATTACAGACTTCAAAGATTGGCTTAGCAACTGGTGTCAATCCAGGGGGATCCAGTATTTGTCAGCCTGGGATGATATGGTCAACAGACCATGCTGCTTTTCCAGGGATGGTCTTCATCTGTCACCTCTTGCCTTACGGTTACTGTCCAAGGTACTTGCTTCCCTCATATTGCCTTTTTTAGGAAATGACATAAGGACAAAATTCCTGATTTAAAATTATCCTCAAAAGACAAACTCAAGGTTATGTTGCATAATACTAGGAGTGTAAATCAGAAACTACACCAAATGGAGGCACAACTTATTTTAGAAGATGAAAAAGACATAGCACTCAGTGAAAAACTTCACAGATACCAAATATCCAAAAAACAATCTGTAAGAACTATGCAGACACACGGCAGGCAATGACACAAAATCCAACAAAATCCAAAGAGAAGTTTTAATAAATGATAAGCGCTTTTACACTCTACAGTGCTTCATCAGACAACAAAAGTAATAGAGCAGGGTCATTAAATACAGTAATCAATTATAAACCAACCAATCACATCCCTCGCTGATTACATTAAATACAGTAATCAATTCAAACCAACCAATCACTTCCCTTGCTGATGACAAATGACATATAGCTCTAAAAGCCCTACTACACATATAATGAACATATAAAAAAAATTATAAGAAAAATAATATCAAAACATACATAATACATTGTCTAAACATAACTTTTAATAAAAACATACATAAAAATATAAAAGAGTAATCATTTCTTGTTTAACCTGCATGCTTTGCAGGCCAGTTTAATGGATACTGAATCGTTATGACCTGAACCTAAATGTGCTCCAAGTCTCAAGATCCATTTCATTTCCATAGTGTCCATTTTACATTGTAGATTCCCTAACCTAATATCTGCATGTACAACCTGTAGCACTTGAAATAAAAAAGTATGTTTCTCTCCTGCTGATGTAGTATGTTTAGCAAGTGTGCTATAATCCATCCCTTTCCTAGTACAGTACATATGATCTCTTACCCTCTCCTGAAGATGCCTATTTGTTTTCTATATGTAGAACTTGGGGCAAATAACACAATGGGCCAGATATATTACATTTTAGTGTTGCAGTTAGCCTGAGCTTTTAAACGCCAAATGCGGTGGGTATCAGGATGTATAAAATGATCATTTTCATCAATACATTGACAAAAATTACACTTCATACACTTCCTAGTTCCTATCCTAGCATGTTCATTGCTCTTATTATCTCTTATAAATCATGCTAGGTTGCTTTCCAACCACTTCACCTAGCTTATTTTCAGTAAACAAAATATGCCAGTTTTTAGTTAAAATGTTTTTAATAGATCCAGCATCACTACTGTAAGACAATACCACAGGTACCTCATTAGACTGCCTAGATTTTACCTTCCTGCAGTATGGTGGTTTAGAAAAATATGGTTCAACTCTCCCATCTATCATCCAGGGTAGTCTTAATTGCCTAGAGATTTCAGCCTCTCCATAACCCCTTTCTACAAATTCAGACCACTGCACATCCAAGTTAGTCTGCAAGTTTCTATCATCACAAGTCAGCCTAGCAACACGTAGTGTTTGCCCTTTCACCACACTTGAGAAAACATGTTGAGGGTGCATACTTCTTCTGTGCAAAAAGGAAGGGCAATAGCAATCCTTACGGTACAGTTTAGTTGTAAGTACCATTACAGTTAACAGAGACACATACATCTAAAAATTCAATTAAATCAGCAGAATACTTAATAAGTAAAATGCAAACAGCTACTACTTAAATTTAATTTATTAATAAAAATCTGAAGGTCACTTATACTCTTTTTTCCAAACCATAAATAGATCATTAACAAACCATCTATAAAACGTAATAGCACCCTTACCATAATTGAGGACATTTAAATACTCCCATTCAGCCATTACTAGGTTAGTGTAACTGTTGGCACAGCTGGTGCCCAGCTGTCTGCCAATAGTACGCTCCTTAAAACAAAGATGTTGTTATCTATTATTACTTCCAACAAATAGCAAAGAAGGTCAGTATGTGTAATGTCAAAAGACCCATCTCTAATGAAATAAGTCCTAACTATATTTATCCCCTCGGTATTAGGAATACAAGTGACTAGTGATTCAACATCTAAAGTGGCTAAAACTAATGACTGAGAGGTAAAACCTCCAAAAACTGTATATAAGTCATGTAAAAACATGTTCTGTATCCTTCAAAGCCACGGGATATTTCTCCAAGACTATCCTAAGCTGATTATCTACATAAATGGATAATGGCTCAGTCATCCAACCAGCACCAGATACAATAAGTCTAAAGGCTGGTCTGTTAGGGTTTTTATGTATTTTTGGTAGACCGTACAATTTAGGTACTAGTGGATATTCTACATTAAAATATTCAAACAATTTGTGTGTAATAAGTCCCATACATAAACATTCATACAAGTCCATAAAAACATGTTGTTGAACATTTTCAATAAATTTCAAATCTACCAGCTTATACACTTGCATATCAGACAGCATAATAAGCATTTATTCAATATAATAATCTAAATCTAAGACCACCACTGGTCCTCCCTTATCCGCAGGTCTAATAATCAATTGTTCATTACTTTGTAGAGCATTTAAAGCCTGTCACTAACCCACACCAAGATTACCACATTTCTTGGGTTTATGATTGTTAAAGAAAACATACAGATCGTTCTCACAAGCCTTTATGAAAACTTCTAAAGCAGGTGAGAAAATCGGCATAAAAGTACTTGGTTTCCTAAACACACTGCACTGCGTAGAGTCACTCTGTCGAAATGCCATTCATAGGGCCACATTCCTGGCAAATAACCTAATTTCGAGTAATGTCTCATCAACACTAGCCTGTGAAGAGGGAATGAATCCCAAACCTTTTCCAAGTAATGAAACCTCTGAATCAGTCAAAGCATGTCTGGCTAGGTTCCATACTAACCGGTTTGGGATGAAGCCCACATTTTCTTTAATGTCCTCCCATTGTTGTGATTCAGCGTATCTTTCCAATTTTGACCGACACACACAGGATCATTCTCCTGGACCATTAAAATACCCTGTATAACCAACTTAAGTATAGACTTACCAAAACGGATCAAAACTTGCTCGGGAAAAAACAAAACACCCTGGTGGACATCTAGCATAAATACATTAAACAACATGAGAAAGAAACTGATGTCCAGGAATTAGTGGGGACAGAAGAGCACCCTCCATAGCTTGAACAAGCAAATTAGACATCTTGTAAAGTCCTCTAAAGCCAACTACTAAACTAAATTAGAATTCATAGCTAAGGATGATCACAAGGTATTCTTTAGCTATGTCTGTAATGCAAAATGGAAGCCAGCTTTGCACCAAATTTGTAGTGGACAGTCCTAGTCATACTGAACCTGAGGACATTGCCAACCTATTAGCAGACAGGTATAGCAAAAATTTCACAGCCCTATCTCCAGCAATCGTACACCAAGCATACCTGTTACCAGTTCTCTACCTATTATCTCTAAAGAACAAGTCATAACCGCACTCACCAAGGGCAAAAATATAGCCTCTATGGGACTGGATAACATCACAGGCTGCTTACTAAACAGTGTAAAGCAAGAGTTAGTGGAACCACTGGGTACTCTCTTCAACCACAATGTAAGTACAGGATTTGTCCCCGCAGAGTGGAAACCAGCAACTGTACTTTCCTTGCACAGATGGTGTTCCTCAATTGACCCAGGGAACTATAGACCCATAATCCTGACCAGCTTTGTCTGTAAGGTGATGGAGAGAATCATCTTGGACCTTATTGACAAGGCCATTGGTGAACTTCAAACTCTTAACCTTACCTAAGGGCAGATCATGCCTGTTAAACCTAGTGGAATTCTTCAAGAGTGGCACCAAAGCCTTGGATGAAGGCAAATTAATACATACTACCTATCTCAACTTGGACAAGAGCTTTGGCCCAATCCCCTACTCAGCCATCTGTGATAAACTCACCCTGCTGGGGATTAACCCATATGTCATTAGATGGGCAGCCAAGTGGCTCACCAACAGAATGTATACAGTCATAGTTGGAGATTCCACCTCTAGCAGCAGACCTGTTACAGTGGTGTTCCACAAGGGTATGTGCTGGGCTTCCTACTGTTTGGAATCTATTTCTTAGAAATTCAGGCAATAACAGACGGTTTGTGGCTCACCAAGTTTGCTGACAACTGCAAGCTGTCTAGAATCATTGAATCCCCAAACAATATCAACATACTATAGAATGGGCTTACATATATAAATGATTGTTGCCAAAGACACAGACTTAAATTTAACCCAAAAACATGCACTGCAAATTACACTATTAATAATACTCACTACATTCCAACCCAATGGTGACTGAATTGGTAATGCAGGTTGATGGCAAGAAATGTCAACTTTGAACATTATGTGTCCACAATGGTAAGGAATGCCCTTTAATTTGCATCCCTCATAAGTAAAGGCACAGCATCCAAGACTAAGGATGTTATCAATCCACTGTACTCATCCCTCATCAGACCAATACTAGAGTGCAATGCTGCTTTGCATGTGCCTCACCAGACATCTGCAGCAGCTGGAGAGACCTAAGAGGTTTTTCATCAACTAATGCCTGGTCTACAGAGCACTCTCAAACCCTCGACCTATACAAATCATATGGGACAAGACTCACTCACTGTAGGGACCTTAACTTAGCCTACGACATCAACAGGACATGCTGGAGAGACAGATAAGTGTCCCAGAGATTGCCATTACTATGGAACAAACTCCCAATTCAAATGAAGATGAGCTCTTCAATGCCCCTATTTAAGCTTAACTTGAAAAATTGGATGGGAAATCATATAATTACCCTGTGGGTTTCACCTATGTCAGTCTTAGACAGGGGCCACTAGTGCTTAATTTGGATTTGCAAATATGGACTACATATCTTGGTCCATAAGGCAACAATGGTACAATTTCACTAGACTTGAAAAGGCCCTAGAGCCATTAACCTAGTGACATCCTATGAACCTAGGAACCTAGGGCCATTATGGTAGTAGCCTCATATGAACCTATTAAGCTAGTAACCTATGCAGGCCTGCCAACATTTTGTCTCACACATGTCCTGATGATGTCATGTACTATAAGTTCAGCTGCAGTCTTACAAAAGTAAGATTTGTGCTGTGGTGCTTGTATTAAGCACAGTGTTTTGCAGTCTGCATACATAGATGGGGAGAGGTTATATTCGCACTGCAGTCAACTGCATGTGTGTGTGTTGTTGCTTGGCATTACAGACAGCGTTTCATCACAGCATGTGGGATACTGTTATTATTATATTCTTAACAGATGCTATTAATGTCATCAGATATATCAGATTTTTGGATATGCAGTCATCCCACCATGGCATGGTCAGACAGTGACCTGCAGGCCAGGCTGATGTCACCTCATCCTATACCAGACAGATTGCATGGGCATGGCTTTTAATCTATCCACATACATCATGGCATGATTTCTAGACCCTGTGTTATCTTGCTGAGAATGTCCTGTGGTCTATCCAGCTGCTGCATGTGTCTGTTGAGGCACATGCAAAACAGAGCATTATATTGTATTACTGTTCTGATGAGGTTTGATGACAGTGCTGTCATACAATCCAAAGATCTCAATATGATGGCATGACTTACTGTATGATGTGCACCATGTTTGTTATGGAAAATCCTTAAAGAGAAAAGTTAGAAAGTAATAATATACATAGAAGTTTCTGACTTCACAACCCTTACAAGAGAATTCACTATAAATCTGTAAAAGTTTGATCTAACTTTCCAAGTCCAATATAAGTCAAAGGTACAATGAGCAGTTCAACAACACAAATGCAGATATACTAAGTACTAAGTTAGCCACACAGCTTGATCATCAGACACAGCTTTTGTATCACTGAATCCAAAAGATAGCAAGTGGCAATAATGCACAGTTATCATCACTTGCACAGGGTGTTTTGGGGGGGCAAGAAGCTTAGGCTGACACAAAAGTTCAGTGAGTGTGTGTAAGAAGTAGAAGAAGGCAGACATTGGGATAAAACAACAAATAGCCAGTGATAGAAAATGAGTAACTATTGTGTGTGTGTCTATAGGGTCCTCCAGGTGAAACTGGTGTGTGAGTGTCTACGTGAACACAGTCAAGCTCTATGCTAACTGTACATCTTGGACTGTCAGACAGGTGCAAGCCATGCATGGTAAAAGTGGCAGTTCATCGTTGTCATCCCCGACCAAGAGAACTGGCTCTGCCAGAAGTTGCACTGGCACATCCGTGCCCATGGTCAGATGCAGTACTGCTACCTGAATGTGACTGATGTCTGCTGGATGAGTTCCCTTTAAGAAGAAGCCCTGGACCATGACCCCATGTTTTGCCAGATCTGGGTGTGGACAGACTGAACAGGGAAACTATTGCCACTATGGGAACATGATCAGTCATGGCCACATTGGCTGACAGCAGGTGATGTGTCAACTTATGCCCATGAAGATGTCATTCCCCTCACAGCAGATGTTCAATCACAGATCCTGCTCATTCCATGACACCCCTCATTTCAATGTATCAGTCAACCAATCCAGTGAGTAGGCACCATGGTGGAGGCAGTCATACATATCAGACTGTGCCACTTCCACAACCTTGTGCATTTGTTTGGAGCACCTATGGGAAAGGGCCTGTACTTCCATGATGGCCCTAAACATACACTGAGTGGCACAGGATGTGTCACCTGCACCAGGTGGAGGAGGGACAGTAGGTCCCCTCTGAGCACCACTATCAAGGCTCCAGTTTGGCACCTCACCCACAAGTTGGCTATGGACAGACTCAACAGGAACTGAAGACACAGTAGCCACAATTCAATGATCAATGTCCTCACCCTCCAGTTGTCCAATATCTGTGGGCTCAGTGGACTGGGTATGCATAGGCCTACTGGCTTTGTCTGACGAAAATGCAGGGGATGGGTGTATGTCAACCTCTGTGTCAGATTCAACCTCTGCACCCTCTGACTGTGCCTCAGTTTCACCACCATCATCGTCAGAGTCTGCTCATACACTGACATCAGGTGGCACAGGGCCTACACTCCCACTCTCATGATCACTTGTGATAAAACACATGAAACACAGGAATACATTAATACCTGCACTACTATAGTGCAATATATGCTAACAAACAGTGCTGCCAGTATTACAGACAGTACAGCAATACTCACAACAGGCCTGCAATCAAATTCACACACTAAAATATTTCTTTAAATTGCACAGCAGTACTGACATAAAATGTTTTGCTTACCTTCTGTAGAAGTGATACTCCCCTGTAGTCCAGATAGCCCTGGGAGAAATTAAGCAAGAGGTAGGGGCAACATTATCACAATTAATAGTAACACAGAGAGTAATACGTTTACTCCTTAATGGGCACATAAAGTATACTTTTAACAAGAACATGGCTGATAACTCCAACCTAAGCTTATAACTGTAGCAATCTTCAATCCCTCCAGAAAAAGAAAATAAATGTGACACAGAATTACTGTTTTGATTTTAATTGTTTTACTATATAACAGTATTCAACTGGAGAGATACCAAAGCCTACCTGGAAGATCCTCCTAAGACGTGCTTCCTGTCTGTGAAAGTATGGCTCTAACATCCAGGATATGCTGTACAGCAGACCCCTGTGAACTGTCGGGATCCTGGATATTGGCCAGGAACTGTTCATTGTCTGTTGATGGTGGTAACATAGCAGGGCCTCCCCCAGTAACCATCCGGTCACTGCTCACTGCAGCTGCTCTCCTCCTTGCAGCTGTGATCATATTGGTGACCCTGTGGTACACCTACTCATATGTTCTGCCATGGTCACCCATGCCATTCAAGTCATCCACCAGCTCATGTCATATATGCATATGACATCCCCATATCTCCCTGTCACCTTTCCAGTAGAAAAGCCCCATGTTGCCTAAAGGTATCTACAATCACCTGGTTCTCACCATTGATGAAGGGAGGTCTATGGGGATTTACACACCTGGGTGGCATAGTCATAGGTGTCCTAAAAGACAACAGAAGGATAATACCCAACAGTATCACTTAACTACAAAATAACTGTTTTCAGATAAACAGAATAGCTAGCCACTCAGTAATAGCCACTGGAGAAATATCAAACAGTCTAGAGATGTGAAATATGAACAACAGGCAGGATGCAAAACAAGTAGAGTAACAATTGTATTTATTTATTTATTTATTTACTGGGAAATTCTTTCTGGGCAGATAACCATTTCAGAGGAGGCCCAAGGAGAAAAGCTCCACATACTATATTTTATGTACTGTCATTTTACTGTAAGTACAGTTTCATCATATAACTGAGCTGACCAATATTTGGTTACATTTTTAGAGAACCAAAATTAAACAATGGTTACAAAATATATATTGAAGCATAATAGTATGTTAGCAGCAGAGACAGGATGGGATGAACAGAAGATGAAGAGATTCCAGCAGTAGTTTAGCGGGTTAAGGTATGATCTATAGGTGGGTAACAATATTTTGGTTTATAGTTAGAATTTCCTTCAGGAGTTATTAGAATTAAAAATAGACTATTGCAATGTAGAGGGGGTTGTGAGGTAGCAATAGCAACACATCCTTGTTTGTGGCATAACGGTAACTCACCTTTGCTTCCCCCCCAAAGAACAGTCTATCCTTGCTTGTGCCATAACAGTAACTCCACTTAGCTCCCCCCAACAAAAGAATAGTCTATCCTTGATATTGAGTTAAATGTTGTAAATAATGATTATGTCGTAAATTGGTCTGGATGTATTTTATCAGATACTGATGTAGTAATGTTAAATAGAGGTTTCAAGTTTATTCCCATGGCTTTTCCTAGAGGTTATGAAATGAAAATTGAAGTGTTTAAATGTATTAGAAAATTGTACTTAAAATCTTTTTTTTGCACAAGATACAAATGTAATTCATGAAAACAATGTGGACAGTGAAGATGATCTAAGAGAAATTAGTTTTCATTCATGTATTTCTGATTTAGAAACTGATTCTTATTGTAAGTTAAACACTGAAAATGTGACATACAAAAGTGATTTTATTCCTGTGTGTAGGGATGAAAATATACAGCAATTTTCTTCTGCTTTACAATTTTCAATAGATAAAGAGCTTAAAAAAGTGAATAAAAACAAGAAAGAATTTAAATATAATTTAAGTAGAGAAGAATGGAAAAGTCTATTAAAGTTAAGTGAAAATAGGGAATTGGTGTTTAAACCATCAGATAAAGGGGGTAAATTAGTGGTGCTTCATTATAATCAGTATCTGAATATGTGTTATGCTCATTTAAAGAATGTTAAAGTTTATGCCTTGATGGAGCTGGGATGTTATCAAGAAGCAGTAATTAAATACAAAGAACTGCTAATGAAGCGGTTAAGACTAAAATATTTCTCACAAGAGGATGCATATAAAAAATTTTCAGTTAAAGATAACACTATGGCATACTTCTTTTGTGTCCCTAAAATACACAAAAGTTTAGTGGATCCACCGGGACGCCCCATAATCTCTGCATGCAGTTATTTTACACATAACTTAACTCATTTTTTAGATTCCTACTTGAAAGAAGAAGCAGAGAAGCTAAGGTCTTATATCAAAGATTCCTTTGATTTTTTTAAGTAAAATCAGAAATGTAAAGTGGAAGAAGGACATGTTTTTCACTGTTATGGGTGTTACCAGTTTATATACAAATATTGAACATGTACAAGGCTTAGAAGCAATATTATTTTTTTTTTATAAGGACTTGCCTAAAACACATTTTATTATTGAACTAATACATTTTTGTTTAAATAGTAACATCTCTGAGTTTATGTAGTTTAGGTAGCCTGAAAATTGTTGGTGTAACTGGGGAGGGAATAATTAAGTAATTAAGCATGTCTAAATTTATCATTCCATCAATAAATAGATCATTTAATAAACTTCTAACTTTTTGATAAGCACCATTCAATTCATTAAGAGATGCTTTAACATAGTTATCAGTCAATAATAAATTCAATATTTTTTCATGATAAAAGTTTTCCTTCATTAAACCTAATCCGCCACCTTTATCTGGCTTCAGAACACGGAAATCCTGTAGTTTCAAAGAATTCAAGGCATCACTCTGATCAACAGACACATTAAATCTATTCGTAAAGGTGGACCGATTCCCTGTATTATTTAAATTCCTCAAATCTATCTCACATAATTTCTCAAAACAATAAAGTGCTGTGTGTAATGGACGATTAAATACACTTGTTATACGACATTCGCTATTAATAGCAGGCAAATTACCAAGTAAACATTGCAAATTAAGCTTGCGAAGAAATAGTTTTAAATCCATTAAAGTATCAACTAAATTCATCTGTTTAGATGCTACAAATGATAAGCCTCTAGCCAACAAGTCAATTAAGTCATTAGGGACAGCAACCTTGGTAAAGTTATATATTTTAAAATCCCCTGATGTATTGCATAAAATTTCCTGGTATGAAATTTCATAAAAAGTATTTTCACAAATAAACCTGTTGTCTGATATTATCTCTGTCGAAAGTTGTTCTTCTTGTTGTGGTGAGGTTTCGGATTGTTATTGTTTACTTTCATTACAGAATTCTGAAAGTGAGATACATTCTGAAAACCTGCTCGATTATTAACTTGATTCATAGTAGCCTGTTGGTTCACAAGTCGTGGGCTATGCCTAGAAAGCTCAGATTGTTGAACATTGGTCACATTACCATTCCTGGTTCCTGATGTACTAGGATTTTCATTATTATCTAGCGTACTTGCAATATTCACAACGGGTATACTCGCTCCAAAAGTAGTCTCAACCATAGGGGGAGGGGGGTAGGCAGTCCCGTTGGTATAATCCCTTTGATCTCATTCAAGCTTCTTTTTCTTGTTAAGCTTCATCTTTTCAATAGCTTGCTCTATGCTATTGAATATACAAATAAATTCATATTTATACCTTAGGAAGTCAACATCATTCTTAATTTTGACTTCCAAATCAAGTAGTTCATTCTTCAGTTGCTCTATTTGCTGCATATATTCCGAATAAGAGAAGCCAAGAATTCACAATCTTGTTTGTCAAACAAGGTTAAAAGTTCTTTATGAAATTTGGAATTATGCACTAAACCAGAAGGGAACCGCCACTGCCGTAATCCCTTCGGGACATGTGATCTGGATAAACACTCTTATAAATAAACAATTTCAAGCTGTAATTTTTTATATTTAAATAGCTTGACATAAAATATTTTAGGTTCTCTGTAATTGCGTGCAACACTTGAGAATTACCCAAGTCCAAGTTACCATTGGTAACAGCAGCACTATAACTTAAATGGATTGAGGAATTAAGACAATCAGAAAGGGAAGGTACAGTACAAATCACAGGAATGTCATTCGAACCATTTGGAACAGCAACACCACGATTAGGATTACTGTTGAAACTTGAGTTATTATTGGTAGTATTTAACACAGTTCCACTAGCAGGCAAGGGATCCAAAGAAACATTCGATATTGTTAAAATGGACCTTGCTTCAGAACCATGTTGTAAATCATGACTAGGACTCACCATGTTAAAAGACTGGCTGCTAATACTGTCAACTTTGGAAGCCAGAACGTCCAAACGACAAGTGAGATTTTGTATAAGTGAGGTTAAATTCATAATCGCACTTATTGTAGCTTCATTAGATGAATTGCTAACCCCTTCTTGAGAAAATAAGGGTAATGAATCATTGTTACCTCCACTTGCCATGTTAAGACAAACTAAATACAAAAAACAAATTCAAAACTCCAAAATGAACAAACAGGCAAGGAGGCTAGATTCAATCCAAAATTTATTTGCAAATTCCACAAGTAAAGTAAGCACTTTCAATTGGCAAATAGACAACCTTCTTCAGACATTAAATTCTAGAATTAAATGAGAATTTAAACAAAACAACTTGATGACATCATTTCATCCTAATCATGAATTAAAGTCACGCTCCCCTTATATTAACTAGATTACTTAAAATATAAAATGTAATATATAAAACCTCCATATAGTCATTCTTATAAAAATAATTCTTATAAAAATAGAAAGCTCATGTATAAAAATGACCTAGAAAAAGTGTTACACTTTTAAAATTATATAAATAAACTTAATATAAATTATGTTACTGTAATTAACGTCTCTCCAAAGATTTAAGTTTTAACAAACATTTCAGGGAACACATTTATTAGGTCCGGAGAACATATAGGTATTTGTTAATAATTGCCACCAAAGCTCCCTATATTCTAAGGTTAAGGACCAAGGTCCACCTCTAGTGTTAGTCTTCACTTGTTCAATAACTGAAAATAAGAAAAAATGGTCCTTGTTCTCATTGATATGCCTTGCTATGGCATTTGTACAGTCGTTCTTTGTAATACAATACAAATGTTCATAAATTCTCCGTTTTAGGTGGCGAGACATTAATTACAATAACATAATTTATTTTAAGTATATTTATATAATTTAAAAAATTTCTATTTGCCAACCGAAAGCGCTTACTTTACTTGTGGAATTGCGAATAAATTTTGGATTGAATCTAGCCTCCTTGCACGTTTGTTCATTTTGATGGAATACAGACAGGTGTAAAAGTAATCTTTCTTGATATAACTTTGCAAGGTATTAATGATGGTAGAATACAAACAAGTTTACATAGAATATTTGAAGGGAGTGGTCATATACTGCATGGGGAAAGCTGGCACCCCCCCAACACACTATTAACTCTATCCCCTAATGGGAATTGCTTAGAATAAAAAGAATATGTAGTGATAAAAAAAAAAAAAGAGTGTGAGAAGGAAATAGAAAAAAAACAGCACACGTTTGTAACTAGAGTTTACAAGAAAACAGTGGTAGAAGAAAATAAAAGGAGGGTAGTACAACAAAATAATACTAAAAACAGGTATATCATGCAAGGCAGAGTGCATCAACAGGATAAACAAAAATTATGTTATGTGACCAAATATGCAGTGTTTACATAAATTTTAATAAATTTGGTAAAATATCATTGGGGTATTTTAGAAAAAAGTAAATTCCTTAATATAAGAGCAAATGAGTATCCCATGTTTTCTTATTCAAAAGGTAGACGTATAAGAGATTTCTTGGTACATGGCAAGTTTCAGCTGCCTGTAAGTCATAGGAGTTTGGGGGTAGGTTTCCCTTGTGGAAAGTGCAGTTGTCAGTATGTAGTAAAAAGTTTTGATAAAATTAATGAAAAGCATTTTACATGCAATGGGAGATTTTCCTGTGACAGTACTGGAATAGTTTATGGTTTGAAATGTCCCTGTGGTAAGGTATATATAGGGGAAAGTAAAAGAAGTTTCAAACAAAGGTTGAAGGAACATGTTAGGGATGTTAAGAAGGGCAAAGAAGAAAGTGCTGTTGCATCACATTTTAAACAATGTCACAGTGGAAATATACAAGGCTTACAAGCTACAATTTTGGGGCAAGTATGGCAGATGTATGCCTTTGATATTAAAAGATAACTTTGGAATGTAGAATCTACTTTAATTCTGAAGTTTAACACTTTAATTCCGTATGGAATGAATCAAGAATGTCACTGGAAATGTTTTCTTTAATTAATTAAAGTCTATGATTGGCTAATTGTTATAATTATGCTATTTAAAGATAGAATATATGAAGTAGGTATATACTCTGTAAAGGCTGAAGAGTGGAGGCGCTAGAGGAGTCTGCATTTTATGCTCTGTATTTGCTGATAACCAGATTTTATTGGATCCAGTGTGTGCTTATTTTACCTGTTTTGTGGGACTACATTGTGGATCTACTACTGGACTGGACTATAATTTTAATAAAATATAAAGGTAATCACTGGCTTCTTTCCTTATGTGGTGATGAGCTGTTTTGTTTCCAGTTCGTGGTGAAGTAGAGTAACAGTCTATCCTTGTTTGTGCCATAACAGTAACTCAGCTTTGCTCCCACCACGCAAAACAGGCAAATGACACATTTTGCTAATGAGCCATCTTTGAAATGCTAAAAGTGCTATCAAAGGATATGCCCCCGAAACATTTGTACATATACTTAGCAAGTCAATTTTTCCTTTAATTAGCTGCTTGTGAACAATCCTAGGCTTCCCTATTTCTCTTGTGCACTACACAGTTGTGCACTGCTTCCGAGACAGCAATTCACCTGTGCAATTTTTTAGGCACTGACAAAGGCACCTACTCCCAAACCCCCATAGTTTAGTTGATTCTACTGGTCACACAGCAGAACCAGTTCCATCCAGCCCTCTCCCCACTATTTAGTACAGAAAAAAACTGACATAATGGACAGATTACCACCATTTCTCCAGCCAGTCTGATGGACATGGGCATCCTGAGGCAATGTAGCAACTGCCTCATGTACACTGACAACCCATTACTCTTAAAACATACTAATAAAAATGAGAGATGTACCTATACTATAAATCTGTAATCGATGCTCTTTCTGTCATGAAACAGGAAATCGGGTTGTCAGCACACACACTTTACATCTTCCACAAACTAACAACAAAACACATAAACTCACATATGTAGAGCTACTGACCGGAAGTATACCAAAAGAACAGAATCCTCCCAAACACAAACCATCCATACACAATGCAGTCTCAACAGCATCCACTACACATATAAACACAAGCATAAGTGTCTCACCCAACAAGTCCCTATGGCAAAATATCTCAAAGCCAAATGTCTTGGTCATAGGCAACTCCATAGTGAGACACACAGATGTCCCGATCACCAAGCTGGACAAGGCGAAGGTCAAGGTCACCTGTCTGTTGGGTCGCAGGATCCACCAAATCACACATGCACTCAAGTTTCTCAGCAAGTACTGTTATGACTCTGTCATAGTCCATGTTGGAGTGAATGACTTGAGAAATATCTCACTGGACTATACGAAGAGAGACATGACTTTTTATCTGTGCCAGGCAGGTATGTCCCCTGCCCTAAGTAGCATTCTACCTTCACCTAGGATGATGCCTCACTACAAACAAAAAATGATTGACTTTAACAATTGCCTTAGCTTCTTGTGTCAATCCAGGAGAATCCAGTATGTCAGCCTGGGTGACATGGTCACAAGACCATACTGCTTTGTAGGGATGGTCTTCACCTTTCACCTCTTGGCTTTTGGTTACTGGCTAAGGTACTTGCCTCCCCCATAGCGCATTTTGTAGGCAATGTCATAAGAACAAAATTCATGATGTAAAAATATATTCTAGATACAAACTCAAGGTTATTGTGCTTAATGCAAGGAGTTTAATTCAGAAACTGCACTCACTGGAAGCACTCCTTACGTTGGAAGACACTATAGACCCCCAACCATGACTCAGGATGCCCACTCCACCTATCTGGACTTACTTGAATCCATCAAGATTCAGCCCTCTATCCTAATCCTGGGTGACTTTAACTACTCAGCCATAGAGTGGAAGACCTATTCTAGCCCAAACATGAATGCCCAGAGATTCCTCAACTTTGTCAATGCCAATGCATTGGATCAGCTGGTCAATACCCCTATGAGAGGTGAAAATATCCTGGACCTGGTCCTAACCAACATGAGTAGCTACTGTAGCATTCCTATAGTGTCATCCTCCATGGTAGGATCTGACCATAAAGCAATTACATTTAAAGTCACCATATCCCCTGACCCCCTCCCTTGTCAAGGTCAAATGAAAAAACTTTTCCAAAGCTGACTACAATCTCCTCAGAGTAGGTATAATCAGTTTCACAGCCACCACCCCTCTACTAGCACCAATGTCCAAGCCTATACCAAAAAACTATATGAGCACCTACATAGCTTTATGGACTCAGCAATACCTGACAGGACCAAATTATCTTCCTCAAGGAAGAGTAAACCTGTCTGGTGGACAGCAGCAATAAACAAACTGTATAATAGAAGTGACAAATTCCTGTCCAGAACCAAGAAGAAGCAGATGTCAAGTTGGAAGCAACTCTCCTTTGTCTGAACAAGCAAATAAGGTCACTGGTGAAATCCTCTAAAGCTAACTTCAAGTCCAAAATAGCCACATCCACCAAGGACAATCACAAAGCCTTCTTCCCATATGTCTGCAATCTCAAAGACAACACTCAAATCTGCTGTGAACTGGTGGTCAATAGCACCACATACACAAATGCCATAGATATAGCCAACCTGCTGACAGACAGGTTCAGTGAGAACTTCACCCCCTCGATCACCACCCATCAGTAAATCACGACATCCCCAGCACCTGCCTCCCTCCCCTCATCACCAGGGAGCAGGTCCTTAATGCTCTCTCAAAGGCAAAAAATACAGTCTCTATGGGACCTGATAACATCCCTGGCTGTATTCTACATGAACTCAGGCATGAGCTCTCAGCTCCATTAGACACCCTATTCAACCAAAGCATGAACATTGGCTTCATCCCAGCTGAATAGAGGACAGCCACTGTCATCCCTCTACATAAAGGTGGAGCTTCCACTGACCCGGACAGTTATAGGCCTATCAGCCTAACTAGCCTCATCTGCAAGGTCATGGAACACATTATCATGGACCTTTTAAACAAGGACATTGGCAACCTCCAAACACTTGACCCCACCCAGTTTGGTTTTGTCAAAGGGAGATCATGCCTGTTAAACTTGGTTGACTTCTTTGAAATAGTCTCCAAAACCATGGACGAGGGGAAGACGGTGCACACCACCTACCATGACCTAGCCAAAGCCTTTGATACTATTCCCCACTCTGGCATAATAGGTAAACTGTCCCAGCTAGGCATCAACCCGTATGTTACCAGATGGGTAGCTAAATGGCTCACTGATAGAACCCACTCAGTCAAAGTATGGGAAGCCACCTCTAGTAGTAGACCCATAACAAGTGGTGTACTCCAGGGACTGGTCTTGGGGGCCTCTACTGTTTGGGATACACTTTTCTGAGGTGCAAGCCAAAACCAGTGGTCTGTGGCTGACCACGTTTGCAGATGATTGCAAGTTGGGCACTGTCTTAAATTCCCCTAGTGATGTGAACATCCTCCAAGAAGGCCTTACCCAAACTAATGACTGGTGACAGAAGCATGGCCTCAAACCGAATGTCAAGAAATGCATCATTATCCCTTTGGTGAAAATGTCATCCCCACTAATAACAATGTAATAAGCATGCAATCAGTCATGAGGGACTTGGGCACTCAGGTTGATAGCAACCTGACGTTTGACCACCAAATTGCCTTGGCTGTATGGAAGCCTTTCTACATGGCCCACCTCATAAATAAGGGTATTTCATCCAGGAACAAGGAGGTCATAACATCCCTGTACTCCTCCCTTATCAGACCCATTATCGAGTACAGTGCCTCATTTGGCATATTCCTTGCCAAGCACATGCAGTAGTTGGAGAGACCTCAGTGGTTCCTGACTAGGAAAAGCTAGGGTCTCAAACACCTATCCTATACAGACAGGCCAAAGGCCCTGTCCCTCTACTCAGTCTCATACAGATTGCTCAGAGGTGACCTGTGTCTGGCATACAAGGCCATTTCAGACCCAACCTTGTTGGAGTTGCTGCATATCCAAGACAAACTCCACTCATGCAACCCGCATGCAAGGTCTTAACCTGATCTCTCACATTAAAAAAACTTGTTGGCAGGATAGATTTGTGTCCCAAAGATTCTCACATCTGTGGAATAGACTCCCTCTCCATGTCAAGCATAATACCTCTCTTACCCTCTTTAAGAGGAACCTAGATGACTGGATGGGAAACAGAAAATATACCCCTGGGATCCCACCTGTGTCCCTACTGGACAGGGGAAACAAGTACTGACTTTGAGGGAACATGGACGAAATTCTGGGCTAGGCTTATAAGGGTCTCTGGGTAAATAGCCTAGTATCACCCTATGAACCTAATCCTATGTCTGTGCAGTATCAGAAACTTGGTTCAAGGCTGCAGAGAGTACACTGCCATACAAGACTAAAATGCCTTCCACATGTTCAGCTTGCACAAGGAATGTGAAAGAACCGAAGTGGGAGGTGTATCCATCTTCATCAAAGACAAATACACCTCAAGACTGGTTAAACAGTATAACTTCCTAGAGCTATTGCAAATTCAGCTAATTGTAGGAAAGACCCCCCTCTACATCATTGTTAGCTATAAGTCCCCCACCATGTACAGGTAAACCACACTGACTGTCTGGACCTACTTGAGTCACTCACAATACAGCCAAACATGCTAGTTGTGGGTGACTTTATCTATCCCTCCATTGACTGGGCAACATATACGAGCACTAAAATGTTCACCCTAAGGTTCCTGGACTTTGTTAACACAAATGCTCTGGAACAGATAATCAGCAACCCCACAAAGGGCTCAAATATCCTTTACCTAGTGCTCACCAACAAGGGGTATATTAGAAAATTGAAGTTTCAGAACTTCGAATGTTCTAATATCGAGTCCTATTCAGCGAAAGCTGAAAAGGGCGCAGGTCAGGTAAGTGTGCCATTGGGTGGACGTAAAGATTAGGGCGGGTTAGGTGAGTTAGGGTTAGGGCGCGGGTGAGGTGAGTGTGCAATAGTGACGGACCTTAGGGTTAGGGTTTGGGTTAAGGTAAGTGGATAGTTAGTGATGTATGTACAGTTTAGTGTAGGGTTAGATGTAAGATTTTAGGTGTATGTGTGTGGATTGCTGTTTGTTTGGTGTGCTTGTGTTGTGTGTATGTGTTTCCGAACAGCAAATTTTTTCCCTAGGAAAAAAATAGCTGTTCTGCATGTTCAATGTTGTCAGCATTCGCTGAATAGGGGTCAGTATTAGAACATTCTAAGTTGTGAAATTTTGATGTTCTAATATAGACCCACCAACAAGGGAGATTGGTGCTCCACCCCATGTGTGGGGTCCACCCTGGTAAGGTCAGATCACAAATCTGTTTCATTTGAAGTGACGTTCACAACTGATCCCCCCCCCCCCCCCCCAGAGCAAAAAGGTTAAAATATTTCTCCAAAGCAAACTATAGCATTCTATGTGATGGCATAAATAGTTTCAAACTCCCACTCACCACCAACAGCAGTGTCTCCTATATTGAGGAGTACACTAATACCTTGTATAAACACCTATACAAGTGCATAGACAGCCGTACATGAACAGATTAAATCAGGATCCTCACGAATAAACAAACCATCCTGGTGGACATCTAACATAAATAGGTTATACAACAAGAGAAAAAAAAACTGCTGACTTAAGAACAAAAAGGAAAGGTCTCAGCAGAGGAAAGACACCCCCCACAACTTGAATAAGCAAATTAGACATCTTATGATGCTCTACAAAGCTAACTATGAAATGAAATTTGCATCCCTGTCTAAGGATAATCACAATGCATTCTGTAAATACGTCCAAAATCTTAAAGGGAAGGCTCAGATTTGCACCAAACTAGTAGTGGACGGTATCACTCATATGGGATCACAAAAATTGCCAACCTGCTGGCAGACAGGTTCAGCAAAAAATTCACTCTACTGTCCCCACCAATTATACCCCAAAATATACCTATCACCAGTCCTCTACCTAGTACTGCCTATAAGCAGGTCATAACCGCCCTCTCCAAGGCCAAAAACGCAGCCCCTATGGGATCAGACAACATCCCAGGCTGCTTACTAAATGGTCTAAAAACAACAGCTGATGGAACCAATGTGCACTCTCTACCACAGTTAAGAACTGGCTTTGTCACACATGAATGGAAAACTGCAACTGTGATCTCTTTGCACATATAGGGTCCCTAGACCAAGGCTGGGAATTATAGACCCATAAACCTAACCAGCCTTCTCTGTAAGACCAGGGAAAGAATTGTCATGGTCCTAATTAACATGGCTAGAGAAGACCTTCAAACTCTTGACCTGACCAAATTTGGTTTTGTTAAATGCTGCTTGTTAAACCTGGTGGACTACTTTGAAAATGTCACCAAAACCTTGGATGAAGGTAAAACAGTGCACTCTGGCTATCTTGACTTAGCCAAGGCCTTTGACACTATCCTCCACTCAGACATCATCAATAAACTCACCCAAAAGGGGATAAAGTCATTTGTCATTAGATGGATAGCCACCTGGCTCACCGACAGAACTCATACAGTCAAAGTAGGGGATTACACCTCTACTGGCAGACCTGTTACTAGTTTTGTTCCACTAGGATTTGTGCTGGGTCCACTTCTGTTTGGAATGCATTTCTCAGAAGTTCAGGAGAAAATAGATG
This sequence comes from Protopterus annectens, assembly GCF_019279795.1. Taxonomy (NCBI): domain Eukaryota; kingdom Metazoa; phylum Chordata; order Ceratodontiformes; family Protopteridae; genus Protopterus; species Protopterus annectens. Next base: position 458,635,158 of record NC_056738.1, read on the forward strand.
ACCTGTGGCTTACACGTTTGCTGATGACGGCAAACTGGGTGCAATCATTAAAACCCAAAATTATGTCACTGTACTACAAAAAGGGCTTACACAGACAAATGCTTGGTACCAAAGCCATGGACTTAAACTTAGCACAAAAAAAAATGTATTATCATCCCCTTCAGTAAAGATGACGTTCCAGCAAATTACAACATTAACACTACCCCCCCCCCAAGTTCAAACCCAGTGATGAGAGACTTTGGAACACAGGTTGATAGCATACTTAACTTCAATCATCCCATGTCTACAGTGGTGAAGAAGGCCTTCTACGTTGCCCATCTCATAAATAAGGGAATAGCATCCAAAACAAAATAGGTTATAACTCCTCTGTACTCGTCTCTCATCAGACTAATAATAGAGTACAATGTTTCCATCTGTATGTACCTCACCAGACACCTGCAGCAGCTGGAGAGACCTCAGAGGTTTCTCACCAAGAAAATTCAAGGCCTTCATCACATGACTCACATAGACAGACTGAAGGTACTGTCATTATACTCTGTATCATATAGACTGCTTAGAGTCAACTTGTGCCTGGCCTATAGAACAGTCTTGGACCATGCTTTAATGGAAATGTTGCACATCTGCAAATGTAATGGAACAAGACTCATTCTCTCTAAAGACCTTATCCTAGCCTGCAACATAAACAGGACTTTCTGGAGGGACAGATATGTCTCCCAGAGGCTGTCACTCCTCTGCGACAAACTCCCAATTCAAGTTAAACAGAGCTCCTCAATGACCCTATTTAAACTTAACTTGGACAATTGGATGGGAAACTGTAAATTCCCCCTGGGGGGGTTCATCTATGTCCCTTTTTGATAGGGGCAGTCAGTGCTGGTCATAAATTCACCTGCTAATATAGGCTATTTCTCTCTGTCTATGAGGGAACAGGGTAGAACATGGCTAGGCTTGTAAAGGCCCTGGGGTCAATAACCTAGTAAACTTCCATGATCATATGATATTTGCATTTTCACATATTGCCAGTCATATATACATGTGAAATGGCTTGACAAACATGCCAGTGTCATCAGTACACTTGTAAGTAATGCATACAGATGAAAGTGTAAAATGATTTGCTTCAGATTTTCTTAAATACATTCCGGCATATGCAGTATGTAGCTCATAAAAAGCAAGCATACCTTCTGAAGTTATGTAAAACCTCTGTACAGATATATCCTGAATAATAAGTATTTTTGCAGTCTTGCAAACATATACAACTCTCCTCAACATCAGTTTGGCTACCTACACATTTGCCTTTTTTATAATGGTGTAGATTGCTAATGGATTGGATCTGTCTTTGTCTGTGTTTCATAGATGCTAATTACAGCATAAGCAGCTGAATTACATGCTGCTTTAATCCATTTGAATATGCTAGAGGCTGAAGCCAATGTTGCTGCCAATAGGTCTAGGCCAAGAAGGAGAAGAGTTTTCAGGCCATATTTAACTTATCACAACCTATGTGACATGGAAATTGTAGAGAGCTACAGGGTGGACAGGGGCACACTACAGGAACTCTGCAAACCATGACACATTCAATTCAGAGCCAGAACTAACTGAGGGGAACCCATCCCAGTTGAAAGTAAGGTATGTATAGCCCTTAAAATCTTATCTACAGGTACCTTTCAGAGATCATCAGGGGACATGCTGGGGGGTGTCACAGGCATCAGCATCCAGGATCCTCCATCACTTCCTGGATGCTATGCTTCAACATGCCAGTGAGCATATATATTTTACCCATAGTTCTGAGGAGAGGGTCAGAAATATGCAACACTTCTACTGGGTAGTGCACTACCCTGAAGTACTGGGTGCCATAGATTTAGCTCATCTAGAAATAAAGGCTCCATCTGGGTTACTGGATAGGCTCTACATTAACAGAAAGGGCTATTACTCTATCAATTGCCAAGTCATGTGTAATGCAAAGGTAATTATTCTGAACATGTGTTCTGGCAGCCCTATCAGTTACCACAACTCATATGTCTGGCACACCTCCCAACTGCTCCAGATGTTTGATAGGGGGATATCCAACAGGGTCATTTACTGGGGAATTCAGGCTATGCACTGGAACTGTGGCTGATGACACCCATCAGAAATGCAGACACACCCATGGAAGAATGCCGTAATGAGGCACATGCTCAAACCAGAAATGTCATAGAGCTTGTGTTTTGGCTGCTAAAGTCATGGTTCTAGTGCCAGTCACAAATGCAGTCCCTGGAGAGCCCTGCAGTACAATCCATGGACATGTACTGAAATCTTCACAGTATGTGCCATGCTACACAACATACTTCTGAGGAAACAGCTGCAGCAGTGTCAGCAAGGGGAAAGGGAAAACATCACACCACCAATGCCAAAGTCATCACAGCCAGAAGCGTATGAGGAGTTAGAGGGGGAACTACTAGCTGCTGTAAGTGTAGGCAGATATAGGAATGCTCAGTATGGCCTTGCATTGTCTAACATGCAATGCATAGCACACTCACTCACCACCCAGGGGCCTAAAACATTCCTCCTACTTGCATACATATAGTAACATTGATGCTAGGCCACTTACACAACTTTCTACTTATATATTGGCTGTGTACTGCTTGCATCAGACAGTCAGCCCTGGACTAAGACTATAGCAACTGTTGCATTTGCAGGGTATGTCCTAAACCTGGAATGTATTGTTTAATAATATTATGGCATATCCTTGTATTTCATCACTTGTTACAATAAGCAAGTAAAAGGTGGGATATTTGTACAAACATTACCGTAACATGTGACAGCAGAAATTTTTTGCCTTATATATGTCCATTAGTAAATAGTAGGCCTCAGGCATCAAAGTTTCACACAGTCATACCTCTCAAAAGTACTGATGATCACTGCATGCCCTCAATTTAACACCATATATTTTTTACTGGAATATCATTGATGAGAGCAGTTATAAAGTAACTCGCCTTTGCTCACCCCGAAACAACAGTCTGTGCTTGTATGTGCCATAACAGTAACTCAGCTCTTTGTGCCCCCCACATTAACAGAACAGTCATACCCTTTAATGTGCCATAACAGTAATTCACCTTTGCTCCTCTCCCCAATAAGTGCAATTTATGCTTGTTTGTGCCATCCAACCTGCCCTTCATTTGTTGGCAAAAATATCATATTATTGCCAGTTAGTATTCTCACACTATTAAGGCCAATTATATATCATGGCTTACAGACTGCATGGCTCAGAGTACTGGTCAGATAACTAATGAATGACCAGGAAAGACTGAAAGGTAAGACAGAGCTGTATATTTGCAATCAATAGTCATAACAGGTTTTGTGATCACTAAGTGATCACTAAGTGATCACTAAGTACATTACTTCCAAATATATTAATAAATGTGTAAATAACAGTTTATGGTTTGATATCAGTGTACATTCTGTTACAGTTGGTTGCTTGAAAAATGACTTCTGTTTTTTTACTGCAAAGCTATTTGTATGGCAAAGAGGGATAAGGCAGCCATCCTGTTTTTTGAAGGGGACTTGGTGTGAGTTGAAATCCAGATGTATCTATGTAGACATATCTTATGTGTACTAACATTTTCTACTTGGTGTCATAAATTGCTTTTCCTCATTTCAAATATTTCTCTGTTTTTTTTTCTTTTTTTCTTTTCATTTAGTTTTATGTATACTAAACAAGAGTAAAACCCTGACAGATATAACACAAGCTGGCAACAAATGAAGACAAGGTCAGATGTTAATGAGACAGAACTTGTGAATTGATTGCACACTGCTTACTTGTAACAGTTTGTAAGTCTAACCTGAAACACCCACCTGATGTAAGCATTCACAGTTGGCATCCCATAACACAAACACTGAGGGAGTGCCTGCACTATATTAAAATCCCTACATGGATCCACATCTTTGGGATTCAGCAATTTTAATGGGTTCAGACCTCATTTGCACCTTCACTGAGCCAAATGTTGAACACAGAAGGGAGGATATTACATTGGGATAAATCTGCACAGAGGACTGCTGCTTTTTAGATGGATATGCCTGCATTTCATCATCAACATATTGCATATGCTTACACATAACTATGAATAGTCTGCTCAATGTTTTTATATTTATTTTAATTAGCACACACTTATACATTTAGCTGTCTGCATTACTTAATGTGTACTGTTCATTTGGGGGGTGGAGGAGCAAAGCTGCATTTCTGTTCTGGCACAAAGATTGCTTTGGTACTCTCCTTTTGTTGCATCCTCCAGCATGCTGTCACATATTAGTGTCAATTCTGTACAAATCTCACACATTTTACACTGTCTGTGTAGCATACCTCTCAACTGTACTGATTTTCACAGAATGTCTAGATCTTTGACCCATATTATTTGTCCATTTCTCATAAAATTGTCATTTTCTGGCAAATCAAGGGCAAATCAGAAGGGTTAAATTCAGAAAATAATGACAGACATTCATACCACTCAACTGTCCAGATTTTTGCCTCATATTTTTGATCTTTTTCTCATAATATTTGTGGTTTTCTGGTAAATCACTGGAATGGTCTGAGGACTGAAGTCACTAAATAATGACACGGTTTCATACTTCAAATTTTTCAATGTATGTTAACATAAACCCTGTTACCCTAGCAATTTTCAAAGTTTATAAGAGCAATATTTAAAAAGTGTCCTTATCTTTGTGCCTTTCGCCATCCATTATTGATGGCTTTTTCCAGATTTCTTGCTATAAGTGGTTGTAAGGTATGCTGTGTAGACTCCTTTCTATGGCTGCATTTGAAATGTTTTCAAATACAGATGGAAAAAGAACACAGAGTCTACATGGTTACTTTCCGGCTTGTTGAATTCCTCTCCCATGTTGCCTATGTTAATTAGCATGCTATCCAGCTAATTTGTGTGCCATGGTGTTTCTATTGTTTCCGCAGGGGTGTGCACCTCTACATGGGACTTACTAAATTCAAATTTTCTCACGGCCATGTGTGCATCATACTGTGATGCTATCACAGTGAACAAAACACTGAATCCTGCAGATGGTTTCTGAAGTTGATGTGTCTTAGAGTATTCCCTTTTTCCCCTGATATAGCAATTGAAAAATTAGTATGTATAAAGTGTGTGTGTGTGTGTGTGTGTGTGTGTGTGTGTGTGTGTGTGTGTGTGTGTGTGTGTGTGTGTGTGTGTGTGTATCTGTGTGTCTGTGTGTTTTGGGGGTCCAGCTGTTTTCTCTTACATTTGCATAGATGAATGTCTGGATTAAGACCCTTGGCTCAATCTAACAACAACTTTTTGTGTAAGCAAGTGGGCATTAAAAATATGAAAACATTGATTGCAATGAAAAGTTTTCTTTCTGCAAATAAATGCTCAGTGTGAGTTGAGAAGTCTGCAGCTGAGAACAGATATACATTTTGTTATGTTATGAAGACAAGCTGGCTACAGGGGCAGACAAATAAAGCCAGTGCACTTTTTTAAGGCTAAAAATTAATGTTTTCTGAAAGCATACAAGCTGTTTTTCACATCTGAGATGGGAATAGAAATAAGACAAAACAGACAGCAATTAGTGTAAAAAGGAGAATAGACTAACATGCACCTTTAGGACAGATAACCTGAATTTTAGGTTAGGTGATGCCTGTGGATACAGCTGTCAATTTGGGACAACTATTCCTATCAGAGTTATAAGTGTTTGTTAAGTTAAGTGGTCCTGGGGTATTCTGGCAGTGTGTTTATTTATTTATTTGTATTTTAGGGTTTTCATTAAAACAAAATGTCTTCTAAAATGTGACATAGGTTCATAAACAAGATGACATGAAACAACTGTAGAAAGGATCAATCTGCCAAAAAATTAGTGGTCATAATGGCTTTTCTATCCATACTAGTTTGGAACAATAATGGCCATGCAAGTATAGACAAAAGTTAAGAATATTGAATTATTACTAAGAAATGCAGAAATTATATTTCACAGGAAGATGTGCATTTAATTGAAAGTTCTGACATATATCCAATAACTATTTCAGAGCATTCACCAATAACAATTTAAGATTAAAATGTAGGGTAATGAACTAGAACTGATACAATGGTGCTTCCCCAACTACTTATTAAAAAGAGAGAAATTTAATGAATAGGTAGTGAAAAGTATTAGAGAGTTATTAGGAAAGATAGAAATCAGAAATTTCATCAGATGTTATAACTACTGAGTAGGGTAAAACAAAAGTGGAGTTTAAAAATTGGGCAGAACTAAAAGAAAAAACAATATTGCTAAGAAGTAACAGGAATTATTTATGGGGCTAAATTATTGCAGAAAAGGAGGAATCTCACAGAAGAAGAGGCACAACTGCAGAGTGTTAAAGAAGAAATAAGGGAGAATCTGGATAATATGCATGAGTTTGGAAGGATTGCTGTCAAATAACTGTTTTTATTGATAACTCAAGAGCACAAAACCTTTTAGCACATTGACTTAGGCAATAGAAAGTAAAAAGGGTTGTTGCCAAACTTAAGGAGCCTGTAACAAGAAAAATAACCAGAGATGCTGTAGAGATATTAGAAATATTTTGGAAATTTTATGAAAATTTGTATAAAACAGAGAAATGTGGAAATCAAGCAAGAGCACAAATGGAACTATTTATGGAAAACTTAAGTATGCTAAGGTTAGAGGTAGATGAGACGCAACAATTAATATTTAAGATGGGAGGAGATAAGATAAAAATGGTGATGTACAATCAGTCTTCAGGAAAGTCTCCAGGGATAGATGGTATTCCAGTGAAAGTTTAGAAGCCAAGAAGGAATAAAGTGATAAAGATCTGGATGGTTTGGTTTAACAATATTTTAAAATGAGGGGAAGCAACATCATTCTGTAAGAAAGTTATGGTGGCTATAATACCTAAAGATGCTAAAGACCCACCTTCATTTAGGGCCCTTTACAATTTTAAACCATGATTATAAAGTGTTTATGGATATAATAGCTAAAAGAATGGCAAAGGTGTTGCCAAAATTGATTGATATGGATTGATATGGTTTTCTGAAGGAGAGAAAAGTCTGACAACATTAATAGAACAATGATGATCTAGACGGAAGCAGAATATAAGAAAATACCACTGCTGTTGTTGAGTCTTGATGAAGAGAAAACATTTGACAGATTAAGTTTGGGTTTTATGAGTAGGGCAATGGAAGCATTTGCATTCTCTGATGCAATAATAAGGTTAAGTAGGAGGATATATGTGGGATCAAGTGAAACATTAAAGTAGGAGGGTTCCTCTCTGATATGTTGTCTCTGAACAGAAGAGTCGGGCAGGGGTAAACTCTTCCCTCTTTATTTGCTTTATATTTAAATCCATTGGCAAAGAAAATGAGGGACTCAGAAATTCAAGGATAAAATTGGTATGTTAATCAAGAAAAGTTGCCTTTATTTGTAGATGATATTATTTTGTACCCGATGAAATCAGAAAGAGACATCTCAGTGTTGTGGAACATTCTGAGACAGTTTCAAATCTTTTCAGGATATAAAATTAATGAAGATAAAGCAAAGTTATAGCTGTAAACTCTGAACTCACACATGAATTGGTCCAGCAATACCTGTATTTATGGAGACACGATAAAATAAAGTATTCAGCAGCATGGATTAAAAATTATTCTTTTATGGCAGCTAAAAATATGTGAGAAGATACTAAATAAAATACAGAGAGGATGGAAGCTCTTGTTTATAGGTTCATAGGTGTTTACTAGGCTAATGACCCCAAGGGCATTTTTAAGCCTAGCCATGAATCCCAAATCTCTGACGAGTTCTAATACACTTGATAAGTGTAAGCATGGGTCTGAGAGATGAACCATTTACAAGTTACCTGTTTGCATTAGAGAAATAGGTGTCAAACCAGGGATGGATTTCAGGTTTCCCATCCCAGTTGTCCAAGATGCACTTGAATTGGACTAGGGAGGAACTCTGTTTCACACGTTCCGTAGACTGGTAGTCTCTGGAATATATACCTATCTCTTCAGCAGGTCCTATTTATATTGCAGGCAAGGTTTAAGACTTGAGAATGGGTAATTCTAGTACTGTTTGTTTTGTGAATATGCAGGAGGTCCATCAGAGTGGGGTCTGACAACGCCCTGTATGCCAGGCATAGATCTCCGCTCAAAAGCCTGTAGGAGACAGAATACAGGGATAGGGCCTTGAGGTGGTCTGCACAGGACATACTACTTATGCCTTGTATTCTTTTAGTGAGGAACCTCTGTGGATGTTCCAGTTGTTGGATATGCCTGGTTAGGTACATACCAAAGGGGGCATTGTACTCAAGCATAGGTCTGATGAATGCCGAATACAGTGGAATAATGACTTCCTTGGACTTGGATGCCATACCTTTGTTTATAAGTTGTTCAATATAGAATAATTTCCTCACCACTGTAGACATGTGATTATCAAAGGCTACATTACTATCTATGTGTGCCCCTAAGTCCCTGACTACTGGGTCAACTCTAAGTGGTGTGTTGTCAATATGATAGTTACCAGGGATGGATGACTTCCCAAAGGATACTATTATGCATTTCTTGGTATTTAGCTTTAATCCATGACTCTGACACCAGTTGTTTGTCTGTGTCAGTCCTTCCTGGAGAACATTTGTGACAGTGTGAGATTCAATGACAGCTCCTAATTAGCAATCATCTGCAAATTTAGTCATCTGGAGACCACTGACATTGGCCTTGACTTCTGAGACATAAATGCCAAAAAGGAGCGGTCCAAGGACTGATCCCTGAGGGACTGCATTTGTGACTGGCATCTTTGTAGAGGTGGACTCCCCAATTGTAACTTCCTGGGTCCTGTCTCTGAGCCAGTTGGCTATCTACTGCGTGGCATATGGGTTTGTACCTAACCTCTTGAGTTTGCCACCAATGCCAGAGGGGGTATTGTGTCAAATGGCTTGGCCAGGTCAAGGTAGGCAGTGTGAACGATTTTACCCTCATCCATTGCTTTGGTGACCTTCTCAAAGAAGTCCATCAGGTTGAGTAGGCATGATCTGTCCTTTATAAAACAAAACTGGGATGGGTCCAATGTCTGGAGGTTTACTATATCTCTATTGATCATCTCCATGATAATTCTTTCCATGGATTTACATATAAGACTAGTGAGACTTATGGGTCTGTAGTTTTCAGGGTCTGTGGATCGCCCACCTTTGTACAGAGGGATGGGCATGGATAGCAAGACACAAACAGTGAAAAATCTTTAGTCCCTTTGGTTTTATATACAGATAAGACCCATTTTTAACCAGAGGAGAAGTTGTGGTCAATAATTAATTAAGAGCTGGAGGAGTTTTTCTGGGAGGGGAAGAGGGCAAGGGTCAAGTAGGATAAGTATATCCTTCCAACACAACAAGGTATTTTAGGAATACCTGATTTGAAGTGATATTTTACAGCTGCACAGTTAAAGCTCATATAGATAACACAATCAGAAAGCTATAATTCAAAGTGGAAAGGGATGATGAAGAAATGGGGGTGGGGGGGGGTTTCAGAAATAAGGAGAGTGTGATTTTGGATACAGGTCCTTAAGGAGAATAACAACTGCCATACATGAGGAGTAAGTTCTGGGCACATCATGGGTGCTATGAAGAGCACGTTTGTCCAACATCTAATACTGAAAAAATACCAATTTCATGGGAGGTGAGACTTACCTCAAATTTGGCTTTGGTAGATTTTATCTCTCCTCTGAGTTGTTTGATAATTTTGATGACAGTGCATTTATCCTGACAGGTGACTTTCTTTGTTCTGTTATATAGCAAGTTGATGATGTGATTCCACCAGAGTGGCTTGTTTTTTGAGTTAGTTCTGTACTTATTCCTGGTGGGTACAACTGCCTCTCTGCAGCTATTAACATACTTGGTATAGGGTTTATGTGAACAGGTTTGTGTAGACAGCAGTGTTCTCAGAGTTTAGCGGGGCTTAAAATTTAGCCAGGTTATCACTTAGTAGTAGAACATAAGCTCTAGAGTAGTTCCTGAACATTCCAGGGTTAACTGGTGTTTTGGGTTTTATTTTTACTTCAAAGGAGACCATTTTGGGGTTTGACCTTACCAGAGAAGACATTACGGTAGGGAGTGTGCAGTGTTTTCCATATTAGAGAGAAATGGATACAGTATGTTTTCAGTGTATTGACAATCTGGTCCAGGAATCTCTGTGCCTGCATGTTTGGTGTAGTATGTGATTCCCAGTTAATAGTGGGGTAATTAAAGTTGCTCGTAAATATGGTATTGGGCTGGATGGTGAGTTTCTCCTGTAAGCTTAATTACATGTTATGGATTTTCTGGATCATGGGGGCACACATAGCTTGCAAGGAAGTGGTATGGGATTCTGCCTATCGTGATTTGAGTGTGGAGAAGATCAAGTGCATCATCATGTTTGATCAGCCTTGAGGTATATTTATTTTTGTTGTAAATCACGACTCCTCTATCTTTATTCCCTGCCTGTGAAGTAGCTGGTCTAAATGAGTGGACGACAAAGCCTTGCACAGCTGGGGTGCTCACCGCAGCTTTAAACCATGTCACAGTGACTTTGCAGCATTCACTATAGTGAAAAGAGCTCATAGGGAGTGGTGTCTCTTGTTTAGACTCCTAGCATTGAGCAGTAACACATTTAGATTTTCTTAGCTTTGATTTGCTATGTCAGAAGGATTGTCAAGTTGGCATATCCTAAAAAGGCAGTATGAGGGAGGACAGTGTTTTAGTCAATATTCAAAAACCTAGAAGGGAGAAATGCAGTCTGTCAATGGCAAAGCAGTGTGGTCTGTTGACCATCTCCTTCAATGTGAAAACAATACTGCCCTCTTTAGAACAACAACAGAAACTAAGCCAATTATAAATGCAGTCATCTCTTGTTTATATTGTGGCATAATAATTGAAGAAGATAGAATGCTGCTCACTGTAAGGCTCATACCAAACTGGAACACATAACAAGATCTCTATGATGTCTCACTTCATATAGTTTAGGATGGTATGCCTCAGTTCATTTATACCCACATGGACTATGACTGACTCATACTGATCCTTGCGTGCATGCATAATATGGTGGAGCCTGGCCACTGATGAGCACCTGACCATGACTTTCTCCTTACTCAGCATGGTGAGAGGGACATCAGTGTGTCTCACAGTGGAGGCTCCAATGACCCAAATGTTGGGTTGTGGGTGCCTTATTGGCTTAAAAGTAGAGGCTCTGTGAAATGTGGCTTTGTGTGTTGATGTGGGTGGTGTTTTGAAAGAGTGCATTTTGGGCTGTTGAGGGCATTTGTTATGTGTGCTTCATCTGGGAAATCTTTGTGGTTTAGGAAGGTTACATATACGTGCCTCAGCACATGTAGGTCTATGTTTCCAGTTTGTGCTCTGTGTGATGGGTGCAGCGTGTGTACTGCTGACAACCTGATTGACGTTAGGAGTGTTTTTATGTGAGAGCTTTGCTTCCAGTGACATTTGTGTAAATACATTTCTCACATACCTTACGAGTTTGTTTGAGAATTATCTGGTTGTCCCTGAACATAGGGCAATTTCTACATTGCCTCAGGATGGCCATATCCACCAATCTGCAAAAGAGGCAGTGGGAAAGTTTGTATATATGGAAACAGGCCAGATTTTACTGATTAGACAGTTGCTTTAAGAATATAGAGTAAAGTCTGGTGCTAGTTTGCAACTCTGGGGTAGTGCTTGTCACTGCACAAACTGGTTGCCTTGTGTGCAACTAGATACTGGTGAAATTCAAGCGTGCTTTTACAGGAAAATGTCAACTCAAAGTAGCTGTGTCTATATATGACACTACTAGCTTTTGTCTTGGTTATGCTGCTGGGGCTTATAAGTTCTCCAGCAGGGAGAAACACATAATAGAACAGCTTGTGTAAAGTACCCAGACAAGATGTAAAAGAGTTGATTAATAATTTTACAAATTCAGAAAGGTAGGTAATAGTATAGAGTGCACACTGAGCTACAGTGCCAAAATGACCACAGATAACTGCATCCAAACATGGGACAAAGGAGGGAGGGATAAGGGTCCCACTGTTTAAAACAGGACGGCCAGGGTTATTACTGTTGGGGGGTTCTAATTGTTACAAAAAGGTGGGGTAGTGGGAAGTCTGATTATAATCGGCTAAAGGGTAATTTATGCAGCACCTGATCAGCTGTGTAAGTCCATGGTTTGCACAATTAACATTGAAAAACATGCTGTTGTTTTCACAAACACTGACAGCTCATATTTGGAGAAATCAATATATCACCAGGATGGCTGGTTGACTTCTGCTTCACAGAATGTGTTCTTAGGTGACTCACATAGTGCAGTGTGAATAATGGCAGGTAAAGTATTTTGTTTTTGAGGGTTATTGAGAGTTTATATTTAGTGAATTCAGTCTCGAGGCATTAGCTTGGCACTAGGACAGCTGACTGACTTTTGCACTCTCATTGTGTGTGAGTTTACTAACCTGTTAGCTGATATTTGGCTTAAAAATATTGGCAGAGAAAGTCATGGAGGGATTCCAGAGGAACAGTATGGTTGCTTCTCCATATGAAGCCAACATGGGTTCATGGCTGGAAGAAGCAGGATTCTAGAAATGTGGCCTCCTGAAAATTTTCTTGGGTTAAGGTGTTGAGTCCAACTTGCTCAACTGTCACAACTACACAACAAACACATCAAAAGTATCAGAGTGCCTGGGGTATTGTGACTTAATAGTCTGTATGTTAATGCCTGTGCACATTGCTTGCATGCATGATGTCCATTCATTTGGAATCAGTGTTTTTTTTTTTTTTCTGGTAGCAGGAAATATAGCAGACAGTTGATGGACACTGTGAGATTTTCCAGGAATGCACAAACAGTAATGCTAGGCTTCCATCTAGTTCTGGGTCCTGGCAACAAATAGCATTGAGGTCTGATAACGTCCGGAAAACAATGGAATATATCAGAGAATGCCTTTTAGCCTCACCAATTTAAACTTTTTATCTCTTCGGGCACTCCTGAAGAAATTGGTTGCTCATGAGGGTGACAAGATCCATGGCTGCATCCTCTACACCATTAAAAAGGCTCAAGAAGGATGTCATGACCATGGACACTGGTGAAAAGCATAATGCAAACAGTATATATATATATATATATATATATATATATATATATATATATATATATATATATATATATTTATGGTGAATGATGGATCTGTGCTATAGTTTGGTGCTGGAGACATAATATTTGCTATCATATGATTTGGCCAAAGTAAAATAAGCAGCATTTAGTAGTGGTATTGGGGCACTTATGTGCAGATTTTATGACAGCATGGTCAAAATATATAAGGCATGGGAGTTCAGCATGCCTATGCCATGCTACCATTTCTTTCAAGATGCCCCACATTTGACTGTACACCCTCTCAGCCTTCCCTCTCATTGGGGATGTACACCAAGGGCAAGCTGCTGTGTACTAGAAGTATCCATGTACTCATGCATACTGTAGAGCTGGTGGTTACAGTGCTTGTCTCTGTGGCATGGTTGTATCACAAAAGGACTGGCCCTGCCTTGAGTAAATATTGTTACACCTTGATGTCAGTCTGTGTAGCTGGCACCTTGCTCTGCATCTGGATAGTCCTTTGTTTTATGCTTACCACTGCCCTGTAACATGAAAGGCTATAGTCTTGTCTAAAGGCTCCAGTTGTTGGTGTACCCTGGAGGATGTTGTCCAGGTTACTTGTGACAATTCTCTGTATACTGCTGCAGAGGAGACCATTGACACTCCTTATCCCCCTCTTTATCTCAGAAACACTCATGCTGACAGGTGCATGACATGTGTCAGGGACCTATGGATGAGCCATGCACCAGACCAGCTTCTTGTCATCTTTTGCAGACACAGCGATAGCTTTAAAAGAAAAATGAATTAGAGACCAGCCAGTAAAGCTGTAGGACCATAAATTTAATAGGTAAGTAAGCACTTTCATGCACTAAGGTACTTCACCAGACCGTAAAATCAGTTAAAACCAGCATCATTTAAATGCTTAGAATAATCATTCAGTAAAAACAATAATCATTCAATAAAGGGAAATAATTCTTCTTTTGGCTGCTCCCATTAGGGGTCACCACAGCAGATCAACTGTTTCCATTTCTTCCTATCCTCTGCATCTTGCTCTGTCACACCAACCACCTGCATGTCCTCTCTCACCACATCCATAAACCTTATCTTAGGTCTTCCTCTTTTCCTGTTACCTGGCAGCTTCATCCTTAGCATCTTTTTCTCAATATACTCTGCATCCCTCCTCAGCACATGTCCAAACCAACATAATCTTGCCTCTCTGGCTTTGTCTGCAAACCTTCCAACCAGGGCTGACCCTCTAATATACTTATTCCTAATCCTGTCCACCCTCGTCACACCCAATGCAAATCTTAACATCTTCAACTCTGCCACGTCAAGCTCTGACTCCTGCCTTTTTGTCAATGCCACTGTCTCCAACCCATATAACATAGCTGGTCTCACTACCCTCTTGTAGACCTTCCCTTTCACTCTTACTGGTACTAGTCTGCCACAAATCACTCCTGCCACTCTTCTCCACCCACTCCACCCTACCCTGCCTGTACTCTCTTCTTCACCTCTCTTCCACACTCACCATTACTCTGAACTGTTGATCCCAAGTTTTAAACTCATCCACCTTTGCCACCTCCACTCCCTGCATTCTCACCATTCCTCTATCCTGCCTCTCATTCACACACATATATTCTTAGTCCTGCTGACCTTCATTCTTCTTCTCTCTAGAGCATATCTCCACCTCTCCAGGGTCTCCTCCACCTGTTCCCTACTCCCACTACAGATCACAATGTCATCTGCAAACATCATAGTCCACGGGGACTCCAGTCTGATCTCATCTGTCAACCTGTCCATCACCATTGCAAATAAGAAAGGGCTCAGAGCTGATCCTTGATGCAATCCCACCTCCACCTTAAATGCATCCGTCACTCCCACCACAGACCTCACCGCTGTCACATTACCCTCGTACATATCCTGTACCACTCTTACATACTTCTCTGACACTCCCGACTTCCTCATACAATACCACAACTCCTCTCTAGGCACCCTGTGATATGCTTTCTCTAAATCCACAAAGACACAATGCAACTCCTTCTGACCTCTGTACTTCTCCATCACTCTCAGAGCAAACATCGCATCTGTAGTGCTCTTTCCTGGCATGAAACCATACTTCTGATCACTAATCATCACCTCCCTTCTTAACTTACCTTCCACTACTCTTTCCCATAACTTCATGCTGTGACTGATCAGTTTAATCCCTCTGTAGTTACTACAGCTCTGCACATCACCCTTATTCTTAAAAATCGGTACCAAAACACTTTTTCCTCAATTCCTCAGGCATCCTCATTTCCCAAGATTTCATTAAATAATCTAGTTAAAAACTCCACTGCCATTTCACCTAAACACCTCCATGCTTCCACAGGTATGTCATATGGACCAACAGCCTTTCCGTTCTTCATCCTCTTCATAGCTAGCCTTACTTCCTCCTTGCAAATCCACTGCACTTCATAATTCACTATCCACACATCATCCAACCTTCTCTCATTCTCTTCATTCATCAGCCCCTCAAAGTACTCTTTCCATCTGCTCAACACACTTTCCTCTCTTGTAAGTATGTTTCCCTCGTTATCCTTTATCACCCTTACCTGCGGCACATCTTTCCTAGCTCGGTCCCTCTGTCTAGCCAATCGGTACAGGTCCTCTTCTCCCACCTCAGTGTCCAACCTTTTATACAACTCTTCATACGCCTTATCCTTAGCCTTCGCCACCTCTCTTTGCCATGCACGTCATCTCCTTATACTCCTGTCTACTTTCTTCATCTCTCTGACAATCCCATTTCTTCGCTAACCTCTTTCTCTGTATACTCTCCTGTACTTCTTCATTCTACCACCAGGTCTCCTTGTCCTCCTTCCTCTTTCCAGATGTCACACCAAGCACCTTTCTAGCCATCTCTCTTACTAGCTTTGCTGTAGTTACCCAGCTATTCAGTAACTCTTCACTGCCACCCAGTGCTTGTCTTAACTCTTCCCTGAACATCACCTCACAATTACCCTTTTTCAATTTCCACCATTTGATCCTTGGTGCTGCCCTCACACTCATCCTCCTCTTCTTAATCACCAATGTCATCCTACAAACTACCATCCTATGCTGCCTAACACTTTCCCCTACCACCACTTTACAGTCTCCAATCTCCTTCAGACTGGCCCTTCTACATAAGATATAATCCACCTGTGTGCATCTTCCTCCACTCTTGTATGTCACCCTATGCTCCTCTCTCTTGTTAAAATACGTATTCATCACAGCCATGTCCATCCTTTTCGTAAAATCCACTACCATCTGACCTTCTGCATTCCTTTGCTTAACACCATACCTACCCATCACTTCCTCATCCCCTCTGTTCCCTTCAACAACTTGCCCATTGAAATCTGCTCCAATCACCAGTCTCTCACCCCTGGGTACAATAAATCAACAAAACAATCTACATGATTTTAGAACTGGTCTTAAAGACACAGCTCTATTCAAACCAAACTTTTTATCAGCTTGGAGTGTGATGATGCACCTCATTTTGGCCATTTCAGTGTCATTTCTGATATCACCCCCTCTTATACTTTTATTGACCAGTTGTAGTGCCATGTAGCAAAAGGATTATGTAAATAATAAGCACCATGCTTTGCTAAGGCATTAGAGGACTCACCATTTCATATATCATGCTGGTGTTCAAGGATCCATTCCTTAAAGGAACATTCTTTTTGCCAACATAGAAATTTACCAATAAACGTCACCAACTATGAACAAAAACCACCTGGCTCCGTGGTAGGATGAAACAAAAGTCTTTATTAGTTGTAAAAAAGTTTGCTCAAGGTAACCCAAAAGGTTTTACGTCACAGTAAGCCACCTTGGAAACTTGGTACTTCCTTGTTGTACTGGTAATACAGGTGAACAAATACCAAACGTTTCGAGTGTGTTTTCAAAAAGCTTATATAAAACTAGCTGGTGTATTTACACACTGTGTATAAATCCATCAAGTCAAAGCACACTCGGCCACAAAAAAGCCTCTCTTAAAAACACTAAGAACAGCTGTACACATATAAAAGCCAAACAGTGTAAAAAGCTGGTGTATTTAAATAGTTCAGTACCTTTTCCTTGAGTAATGCCAAGTTGAAGCACAGTCTGCTTACACCTGAAATGCACCACCGTAGCAAGAACCACCAAAAAAATTTTTGTCAAGTGGTTCCCTTAAACAAATATTTAAAAATGTCAAAGTCCAAACCCACACTTGAAGTTCTTCAAGCAAAATCGCTGGTAAAAAGAAAAGTCTATTTCTCACCTCAAGTGTAAACTGTCAGCAGACTGCCATGAAAGTTCCAATGGAGTGACTGAAAAAGCATCCACATTGAATCAGACAGTCAAACCAGCCACATGGTAGCAAATTAAAAGAGGCAAGTTGATTTTCATAAGTTAGTCCAGCAAAGATGTTTCTTTAAGTTGCAGAACTTCTTTCACGTTATAGACACCAACAGGTAGATGAAACCAAACAGAAGAAAGTACTTGTAAAGCGCTTTTCGTTCACTTCAGTAACTGAACTTCCTCAGACAAGTTTTTAATGATTTGTCACAGTTTAAAAAGAGCTCCTTTTGGTTACTTAACCTATCAGGGCTGGCAATTATTTAATGCACCTAGTAAATTTAAAGTTGTAGTACATATATTCACAACAGTATCTCAAATATTAAAGTCGGTACCCTTAGGTTACACTAGACCATGTTAATGTGAATCAGGAATTAGTTTACAAAGTTGTATTCCCACCAATAGTACCCAACATTGATTCTCTATCTTTGTTTAGCTGTACCTATAAAACAAAGACCAGTGTTACAAAACCTATTATAGTATGAAATGCAAAATCCCAAAGTTGTGTAAAAAATCTACTGTAAAAAAACAGTCTTATTGGAATCTGCAAAACTAAGCACAAGTAGAATAGTTTAACTTGTGTGTACATGTATACACTCAACTTTATTTACTAATATAAATGGGAAAACTGTACTCTCAGTGTTCAGTCCCTTTGTTGTCACATAGTGAATAGTTAATGGAGGCTCCAAAAGTAAACATGTATATAAGTGTGCCCCATTATCTATATAAACTTTTAATTTTTAGTATACAAGCTATACTGCAACTATCATTTAAGCCAGGTTCCTGGTGCGCATTCAACCTAAGTTGCCAGTTTAATTCACTTTTTTCTAACAAAAGTTTTATTAAGCATACATCAGTTCCATTTTTGTTCCCCATAGTACTTGCAACCTGTGAAATAATTCTGAATTTAAAGAAGTGGCCTGCCCTTCGTTCACAATGTTGTGCCAGTGCATTATTAGTGTTCGTTTTACTAATGGCGTATATGTGTTCATATATCCGTCCCAACCTACGGTTGGTTTTGCCCACATAGAATGCTTGACAACATTGGCATTCTGCAAGGTAGACCACACTTTTAGTATTACAGTTGTATGTACCCCTAGTGAAAAATGTCTCACTCCTGATTTTAAAATAGTTCCCAGTAACTATGTACTTGCATTGGTTACAGCTACCACACCTACGTGTGCCTCCCGGTCCTTTGTTATTGTAGTCATAGTTCCTTTTTTCCAAAAGTTGTTTAATGTTTTTTCCTTTCCTGAAACTAATACAGGGATATTCCCCAATTTTGTCAAAAATCTCCTTATTTAAAGAAAGGTAGTACCAACATTTACTCACCACTCTTTGTATGTCACTTGCTATAGGAGTGTATGTAAAAATAAAAGCTAACTGGTATTTACTTGAATTAACCTTACCTTCCCCTATTAAATTTACTTTTGTACATCCAGTATTGGATGTATTAAGTTCACCATCTACAGGAGGTAGTTCCACTGTACTGCCCATGGTGTTATTAAGTGATTTAAGACAATTAAGAATAGGTCTGTAAGTCCCTGTAGTTCTTTTTCTTATAACCTCCTCAAAAATGTCCTTCAAAAAGTATCCAGGGTACCCCCTACGTGTAACATTTGGAATAGAAGGTCCATTTCCTGCTCAAAGTCCTCCTCAGATGTCACCATCCTAGCTGCTCTCACTAATTGGCCTTTAACCACGGATTTTTTCTGATATAGTGGGTGTTCGCTAGAAGAATGTAAAAAGGAGTTTGAGTAAGTGGCCTTTCTATAGATCTTAGCAGTATACCTCCTATTCATTGTATCTTTACACAGGTCAATGTCCAAAAAGTTAATCCCACACTCTTGGTAGTTGTGTGTAAATTTAAGAAAGGGGGTTGTGTTGAGTACAGTTTTCCCATTTATATTAGTAAATAAAGTTGAGTGTATACATGTACACACAAGTTAAACTATTCTACTTGTGCTTAGTTTTGCAGATTCCAATAAGACTGTTTTTTACAGTAGATTTTTTACACAACTTTGGGATTTTGCATTTCATACTATAATAGGTTTTGTAACACTGGTCTTTGTTTTATAGGTACAGCTAAACAAAGATAGAGAATCAATGTTGGGTACTATTGGTGGGAATACAACTTTGTAAATTAATTTTTGACTCACATTAACATGGTCTAGTGTCACCTAAGGGTACAGACTTTAATATTTGAGATACTGTTGTGAATTTCATGTACTACAACTTTAAATTTACTAGGTACATTAAATAATTGCCAGCCCTGATAGGTTAAGTAACCAAAAGGAGCTCTTTTTAAACTGTGACAAATCATTAAAAACTTGTCTGAGGAAGTTCAGTTACTGAAGTGAACGAAAAGCGCTTTACAAGTACTTTCTTCTGTTTGGTTTCATCTACCTGTTGGTTTCTACAACGTGAAAGAAGTTCTACAACTTAAAGAAACATCTTTGCTGGACTAACTTTTGAAAAGCAACTTGCCTCTTTGAATTTGCTACCATGTGGCTGGTTTGACTGTTTGACTTAATGTGGATGCTTTTTCAGTCACTCCATTGGAACTGTCATGGCAGTGTGCTGACAGTTTACACTTGGGGCGACAAATTGATTTTTCTTTTTACCAGCGATTTTGCTTGAAGAACTTCAAGTGTGACAAGTACTTTTTTCTGTTTGGTTTCATCTACCTGTTGGTTTCTATAACGTGAAAGAAGTTCTACAATTTAAAGAAGCACCTTTGCTGGACTAACTTATGAAAAGCAACTTGCCTCTTTGAATTTGCTACCATGTGGCTGGTTTGACTGTTTGACTTAATGTGGATGCTTTTTCAGTCACTCCATTGTAACTTTCATGGCAGTGTGCTGACAGTTTACACTTGAGGTGAGAAATAGACTTTTCTTTTTACCAGAGATTTTGCTTGAAGAACTTCAAGTGTGGGTTTGGACTTTGACATTTTTAAATATTTGTTTAAGGGAACCACTTGACAAAAATTTTTTTGGTGGTTCTTGCTATGGTGGTGCATTTCTGGTGTAAGCAGACTGTGCTTCAACTTGGCATTACTCAAGGAAAAGGTACTGAACTATTTAAATACACCAGCTTTTTACACTGTTTGGCTTTTATATGTGTACAACTGTTCTTAGTGTTTTTAAGAGAGGCTTTTTTGTGGCCGAGTGTGCTTTGACTTGATGGATTTATACACAGTGTGTAAATACACCAGCTAGTTTTATATAAGCTTTTTGAAAACACACTCGAAACGTCTGGTATTTGTTCACCTGTATTACCAGTACAACAAGGAAGTACCAAGTTTCCAAGGTGGCTTTTGTGACGTAAAACCTTTTGGGTTACCTTGAGCAAACTTTTTTACAACTAATAAAGACTTTTGTTTCATCCTACCACGGAGCCAGGTGGTTTTTGTTCATAGTTGGTGACGTTTATTGGTGGAATTCGTTATTTGTTTCTTTAACACCGACCCATCCGAAGTATAGCTGAATCTATGCTCAGTGACAACACTGAGAAGGGTAACCTAACACAACTATTAGAACTTATGAATGAAAGATTGGATAAACTAACAGCTACGGTAGATCAGGTTGCACAGCAACAGGAGTCAGACTTTGCCAGTAATAACTGCCCCAAGGAGAACTTTAATACAGCCAACGATCGAAACCGGGGCAACTGGCAACAACAGCATGAAAGTAACCAGGATGGAGGTGCAGATGATAACTTACAAAGTCCTTTATCTACAAGGGAAAACAATGCAGCCTCTATTGTATTCAAACCACAGGTTGGTCATAAAACAAATGTGGACATTTTAAATTGGTTAAATAGTGATTTAACTTTTGATCTTAATGTAGAAAATGTAAATATGAATATAGAAAATGCTGACCACTGTGAGGATGCACTGGTAGATAGGCTTAAACAGTTTGATTATAAATTGTTTAAAATGAAAAAACTACAGTTAGAAGTGAATTATTTAAATAAATGTATTAAGGAAAAAGTGGTCCCTAAGGGACTTAGACATTGTATTTACCCATCTGGACTGATAGAGGGGTCCCATTTTCATAGGGACTTGATTGACTTGTTTAACAGACAAGGTTTAGAATTATTACACACAATGGTCAAACATTACGAATTATCAATTAAGGAACTAACAAATGAAATTAAGTTACTCGAGGAGGTTATTAGACAGGATGTGTTTTTTCTTCATTTTCAATATGACTATGATAGGTCATTTGTTACTATTGCACACCAACTAGAAAAGCTTAGGACTGTGAAGATTGGTAAATTGCAAAGGGACCTAAAAGCATACAGGGAGGGGTACGCATATAAGAAGCCACCTAACCAACAACCGTATACTGGAAGGAGAGGCACCCAAGGGAGGTTCCACCGGAATGAAGGGGAAACACAAGCAAAGGAAACACACACTTCAGGTCGAAATAACATGGGCAGTTATGCTGAGGTGACTAATAGCCTACCTTATGAAGACACAATTTTGGAAGGAAACTCTAATGGGAGTGAAAACATGGGACACCAAGTGGTTCGTCCAAAAAACACATATAATTTTAACCCTAATACAAATTGTGAAAATATTGAACATGAATCAAATCAACACTCAAAAAACTACAAGGGGAGGGGGGGAGGGGGGAACAACTGGACACCCAAAACACAGTATCAACCCCAAAGGAGATACAATACTCGAAGTTATGTGAACAGGAACTGAAACCATGTGTTTTAGTCACAAATAAGGAAAATGACTTTACAATCTATAATTATACTTCATTTACTTTGGAACTGGAATTGGTTGACCTTTTGGCTAAGGGTTTCACTTTCATTCCCACTGATAGGTGCAATATAGCGGACCTCTTGGTGGACTTGAAACTTTTTACTAGGAAATTAAACCTTACTGTTTTATTTGGTAACTCTTCTTATAGTAATAACGAACTAAAAGTTACTAGTACTTACAACCCACCTATACATCCTTTCATTGGTTTGTTCGAAGTAATGTGTGAAAATGAAATCAGAGAGGTGGTCTGTAACTTTAATAAACAAAGGTGGACTAGCAATATCACCACTAAAGAAAAAGGGACTTATTTACATCCTTTTGTAAACTTCCCATTAGGGCTATGAAGCTGGATAAGGGAGGTGGCCTTGTTGTTATGCATAAGGCTCACTATGCTAAGAAGATGACTACTATTTTGGAAAAAGAGACATACGAAGAAGTTAGCATTAATGAGATGAATATTGCTTACAACAAGATTAAGATGTTCCTAAATTACTTGTTCATAGATGGACTAATTGACAATAAAATATTAAACTACCTAACCCTTCTTGCCCCAAGAACACCACAAATTTTTGGAATACCTAAGATCCATAAAGACATACAGGACCCCCCACTTAGATCCTTAGTGGACGGTAGACAGTCAATTACTTACCCATGTTCAAAATTGGCAGACACAATTTTGACCAAATACGTACAAAAAGAGAACCAAATTTGTAAGGATTCTTGGTAATTTTTAGAAGAAATGAATGGAATTAAATATGAGGAGGGCTACAACTTTTTATCAATGGATGTCTGCGATTTATATTCCAGCATTCCCCACAACACTGGAGTGGAATGGGTAACCGAACACATGAGGTCTAAGGGAGCACCCGATAATGAAACCTTACTGGTTAAACAACTTTTAGACATCATTTTGCAAAACAACTATTTACAATTTGATGGCTAGGTATACTTACAAAAAATCGGAGTAGCTATGGGGACACCTACAGGGGCTAGGTTTGCTAACCTGGTCATGGCATATTGGGAGACTAATTTTGCCTTTAACCATGAGTACTTTAGAAAGGTAAAGGTTTACAAGAGATTTTTAGATGACATTTTTCTCCTATTCAAGGGTGACCAGAGAGAAGCGGAGAAATTTGTGGAATACCTCAACAACACAACCCCCTTTCTTAAATTTACACACAACTACCAAGAGTGTGGGATTAACTTTTTGGATATTGACCTGCGTAAAGATACAATGAATAGGAGGTATACTGCTAAGATCTATAGAAAGGCCACTTACTCAAACTCCTTTTTACATTTTTCTAGCGAACACCCACTATATCAGGAAAAAATCCGTGGTTAAAGGCCAATTAGTGAGAGCAGCTAGGATGGTGACATCTGAGGAGGACTTTGAGCAGGAAATGGACCTTCTATTCCAAATGTTACAGGTAGGGGGTACCCTGGATACTTTTTGAAGGACATTTTTGAGGAGGTTATAAGAAAAAGAACTACAGGGACTTACAGACCTATTCTTAATTGTCTTAAATCACTTAATAACACCATGGGCAGTACAGTGGAACTACCTCCTGTAGATGGTGAACTTAATACATCCAATACTGGATGTGCAAAAGTAAATTTAATAGGGGAAGGTAAGGTTAATTCAAGTAAATACCAGTTAGCTTTTACTTTTACATACACTCCTATAGCAAGTGACATACAAAGAGTGGTGAGTAAATGTTGGTACTACCTTTCTTTAAATAAGGAGATTTTTGACAAAATTGGAGAATATCCCTGTATTAGTTTTAGGAAAGGAAAAAACATTAAACAACTTTTGGAAAAAAGGAACTATGACTACAATAACAAAGGACCGGGAGGCACACGTAGGTGTGGTAGCTGTAACCAATGCAAGTACATAGTTACTGGGAACTATTTTAAAATCAGGAGTGAGACATTTTTCACTAGGGGTACATACAACTGTAATACTAAAAGTGTGGTCTACCTTGCAGAATGCCAATGTTGTCATGCATTCTATGTGGGCAAAACCGACCGTAGGTTGCGGGACCGGATATATGAACACATATACGCCATTAGTAAAACGAACACTAATAATGCACTGGCACAACATTGTGAACGAAGGGCAGGCCACTTCTTTAAATTCAGAATTATTTCACAGGTTGCAAGTACTATGGGGAACAAAAATGGAACTGATGTATGCTTAATAAAACTTTTGTTAGAAAAAAGTGAATTAAACTGGCAACTTAGGTTGAATGCGCACCAGGAACCTGGCTTAAATGATAGTTGCAGTATAGCTTGTATACTAAAAATTAAAAGTTTATATAGATAATGGGGCACACTTATATACATGTTTACTTTTGGAGCCTCCATTAACTATTCACTATGTGACAACAAAGGGACTGAACACTGAGAGTACAGTTTTCCCATTTATATTAGTAAATAAAGTTGAGTGTATACATGTACACACAAGTTAAACTATTCTACTTGTGCTTAGTTTTGCAGATTCCAATAAGACTGTTTTTTACAGTAGATTTTTTACACAACTTTGGGATTTTGCATTTCATACTATAATAGGTTTTGTAACACTGGTCTTTGTTTTATAGGTACAGCTAAACAAAGATAGAGAATCAATGTTGGGTACTATTGGTGGGAATACAACTTTGTAAATTAATTTTTGACTCACATTAACATGGTCTAGTGTAACCTAAGGGTACAGACTTTAATATTTGAGATACTGTTGTGAATTTCATGTACTACAACTTTAAATTTACTAGGTGCATTAAATAATTGCCAGCCCTGATAGGTTAAGTAACCAAAAGGAGCTCTTTTTAAACTGTGACAAATCATTAAAAACTTGTCTGAGGAAGTTCAGTTACTGAAGTGAACGAAAAGCGCTTTACAAGTACTTTCTTCTGTTTGGTTTCATCTACCTGTTGGTTTCTACAACGTGAAAGAAGTTCTACAACTTAAAGAAACATCTTTGCTGGACTAACTTTTGAAAAGCAACTTGCCTCTTTGAATTTGCTACCATGTGGCTGGTTTGACTGTTTGACTTAATGTGGATGCTTTTTCAGTCACTCCATTGGAACTGTCATGGCAGTGTGCTGACAGTTTACACTTGGGGCGACAAATAGACATTTCTTTTTACCAGCGATTTTGCTTGAAGAACTTCAAGTGTGACAAGTACTTTTTTCTGTTTGGTTTCATCTACCTGTTGGTTTCTATAACGTGAAAGAAGTTCTACAATTTAAAGAAGCACCTTTGCTGGAGTAACTTATGAAAATCAACTTGCCTCTTTTAATTTGCTACCATGTGGCTGGTTTGACTGTCTGATTCAATGTGGATGCTTTTTCAGTCACTCCTTTGGAACTTTCATGGCAGTGTGCTGACAGTTTACACTTGAGGTGAGAAATAGACTTTTCTTTTTACCAGCGATTTTGCTTGAAGAACTTCAAGTGTGGGTTTGGACTTTGACATTTTTAAATATTTGTTTAAGGGAACCACTTGACAAAAAAGTTTTTTGGTGGTTCTTGCTACGGTGGTGCATTTCTGGTGTAAGCAGACTGTGCTTCAACTTGGCATTACTCAAGGAAAAGGTACTGAACTATTTAAATACACCAGCTTTTTACACTGTTTGGCTTTTATATGTGTACAGCTGTTCTTAGTGTTTTTAAGAGAGGCTTTTTTGTGGCCGAGTGTGCTTTGACTTGATGGATTTATACACAGTGTGTAAATACACCAGCTAGTTTTATATAAGCTTTTTGAAAACACACTCGAAACGTTTGGTATTTGTTCACCTGTATTACCAGTACAACAAGGAAGTACCAAGTTTCCAAGGTGGGTTACTGTGACGTAAAACCTTTTGGGTTACCTTGAGCAAACTTTTTTACAACTAATAAAGACTTTTGTTTCATCCTACCATGGAGCCAGGTGGTTTTTGTACATAGAAATCTAAACATACATTACAAATTGCTATGTACACTAAGTTAGCACTTTTACAATCAGCATGCAGTTGCAGAACATACCTTTTATTTGTTACTGAATATGCAATAAGATTTTCAGTAGTTGTTACCTTACATGCTCTACAAGAGCAGCAGGGAAAAATACCTACTCACTCAGACTTCAGGGTTACTTTCTTCCTAGGACTATAACATAACCATCTCTTAAGGGATAAACCATTTTTAAAACAAAAGATCAGCTTGTCACCCACCACATATCTAATATTCTCATCTGTTAAGAGAACAGGCCAATTTCTCTTAATGATCTCACATATGGAGCTGATGTCACTTGAATCTATTAGTGTTATCCTACTAATATTATATGTATCCAATAACCGTGCCAAAGGTTTGCCCTTATACACTCTTTTATGTGAAAAGTATGGTCTCCCTTTATCCCTCCACAGACCATGAATCTTGTTTAAGGGTTTATCCATCTTTTGCATCCCATGCCCCCTGTCATTAATATGCAGCCTGGACATTCTCATAGTTTGTCCTTTCAATACATTCTTTTAAATGTGTCCAGGGTGCATACTAGTGTGATGTAAAAGGCTATTTTTCTAACAAAATATACCTTGCTTACTTGTGTCAACAGAGCCATCACTTGCCTTGTACAGATGAGTATCCAAAGAATCATGTCATGCAATGAACACATCATAAAAAAGCAGTGCTACTATTCAAGTACAAAATAAAGGCATCAAGGATTTTTAGCAAACCATCCTGCAACAAAAATATATCATCCATAAACCTTTTATAGTACTTAACGTGCCTGGAGAAGTCGTTATCACCCAAAATATACACACCCTCCCAGTATGCCATGACAATATTCATGTAGCTGTTGGCACAAACTCTGCCTATCACTACATCCAGTTTCTGAAGGTAAAAACAGTCATCAATATAAACACAGTATTAGTGAGTATCAATTCTAATAACATGCATAAAAGACAAAATGGTTGTTAGAATAGTCGCTATGGCGAATGAAAAATAATCAAGCTGAGTCTATCCCAAAATCATCAGGTATGACCGTAAATAGTGTTTACACATCTAGGGTAGTCATAATGCATCCTGCAGTATAATTAGACCCATCAGTACAGTCAAATAAAGTCTCAACAAAGTGCTGAGAGTCTATAAGAGCAGAAGGAGCTTTGTCCAGAACAGGCTTCAGTTTACTTTCCACATGTATAGATAAAGGCTCAGCCATCTGCGGCTAGAAACAATCGGACATATTGGAGGTTTCATTGGGTTTTTGTGAATGTTAGGTAAGCCTTGCATTACTGAGATGCAAGGCTGATCCGCATTAGAAACTCCTAAAGGTCAGGACATATCTTTCTAATCATTAGCATGTCATATACATTATCACACATATCTTGAATTAACTTAATAACCTCAAACTTAGACAACCGGCAATAAGGATCTATATCAGATAACAGTACATTCATGCTGTCGATGTAAAAAGACCTGTCCACTCCCTTATCAATTGGGCGAATCTGAATTATTATGATTTGCTTGTAACTCAGACATAGCTGCATGCTCCTCCCCAGCTAAATAAAAAAACTTCTGTGCATGCTGTATGTTCAAAGTTCTACATATAACAGCTTCACATACCTTCAAAAAGGCCTCAAGCAATGGATGAAAGGGAGGGCTGAAGGTACTAGGCTTTCTCATCTCGGGAGCTATATTCAGATTCAGAAATAAACATCTGAGCATGGTGCTCCCAGCAAACAACCTGAGATTCAACATGACATCACTAAAGTCAGAACAACTCACTGGAATGAAGGAAAAACCAATGTCTAAAGAGATCTCTGATATTTAGTCAAAGATACTGAGGTTAAATTAAACACTAAAGTTCTTGAATCCAATCCCATCTGGTGGTCATTCTGGAGGAGGGCGTTTGTGTGAGCACCTAATGGTGGAGTTCTGTGAAGTTTTTGGTAGTGTGCCTTTAAGAGAATGGTATGATGTTAATACAAGGAAGTTTTTAAAAACTGTGTGGTTCTGTTTTTTTACTTTTGGTTTGAAGTTCTTAACACAGTACAAGGATGAAAGTGCTTAACCATTGTTGAATAAAAGTTTATATTCTGGCTACAGGATGTGTGCAGCAGGTTGGTTTTTATTTAGTTGCAGTTTTGTTTGCCATTTCACTAAATTTGGAATTTAGTATTTCTTTTGTTTGTCAATGACATGATTCAAAAAAGCAAGAGCCAGCAAAACAGTGACAATAAGATTTATTTATATTAATATAAGGAGAACAAACAGACCGGTTTCGGCTGAAATATTACAAAGCCTTCATCAGTGTATCAAATGCTTGTAAAAATATTCCCCTTTATATAATAATTGGTCCACCTGGAGGTTATGTAAGACATTACACTTTTATAAAGATATAAAAATATCAAATGACGTCCCAAGCATCCCAGGAGTGTTTTGATAATGTGCCTGACACTATGGCAGGAGAAAGTCTTTCCATTAGATCAGACAATTATGTGCAGGTGACTTGTTCCATCGGTGATCTAATGGCTCTTATCCAGGTGATGTCTCAACATTTGGAGAAATGGTTACTGACCACAGCTAATCTCTGTGCTCACAACACAAGATTATTGGTGCAACTCATGTAAGGACTGGTTTGAATGAGAACAATAAAAATACTTCAATGACTAGCAGCAATTTTATTGATGCAGCAAGTGCAGGCTGCTCCCATGTGACAAAGGACGTTGTAACAGCAAGCCATTTTTTCTGTCAAAAGCCCGAGTGGTTATTTGGTCAATTATTTAGATGAATTATATTCTGTCAATGACTTTCCAATAGATTTAAGTGACCAAAGAGGCAATTTAGGACATATAGACACTAACTATATGGGGTCAGACCAAAGACCAGAGAGGATATGTCTAAATGAATGTCTTGGAAATGGGCCCATGTTTCAGGTACCTATACAAAATAATTTCGCTGGTGGGGGGCATACTTTTGGAGCAGATAACTTCCTTTCAAATGCTTTATTGTCTTATCATAAGTTACAACTGGACAATACATACTTAGAGCAATGGGTTTCTAGGGGACTGGTGTGTAATTGGAAGTTTCTGAATGGAAATATGTTATGCAGCCAGTTTATACAGTTAACTGGTTGAAATGTTCAATCAACTTGGTTTATAACTGGTCAAAGTACTAATAAAGGAGATGCAAAAAGAATGGATTTATTAATTCCACAGATTAACTGCCTTGATTCCACAATAAAATCAGACTTATTATTCAAACACCTTTCAGAAGCCTGTTATAGGTCTTTCAACATGGTGGACTGACAGATTGACACAATTAAAGTGTGAAAGATGAAAAAATTGAAAAGTGATGTAAAGGCTTATCAGACTAGCACTGCTTACCCTATACCTAGATACAAGGATTGAAATACATATTTAGAAGGTGCTTCTGATATGAAAATGGCCCCTATGAGAGGTACAGCTGCTTCTGTTACCCCCCCCCTACCCTTGACCAAATGAATCATGATGGTCCTGTTGAGTATGACCCTTTGGATTTCACTCCTCTTCTGAATTTGGACAGATCCAACAACCAAAGGGCACAATCCATGGACAGGTCAAGATCCCCCCTCAGCAAAAAGAAAGAGATCCAAGGCCCCGAAGGGTCGGAGAAGGGGTCACTCCGATAAGCATTAGTTGATCCTAAGAAGTAAGTTGAAGCTATGAATTCTACAGCCATTTCTTTGCAAGGATTTAGAATATTCAACTACTCCAATAAAATATTACTGACACCCACTTTATAGGTTCATAGGTTGATATGTAGGTACTAAGCTATCTGCCTGAAGGCATTTATAAGCCTAGCCAGACTGTGTTGGCTTTCAACGCCCCCTTAGATTAGTTCCCTTGTGCCTCTGGTACGATTATGGGCCATTTTGGGGGTGAGAAGAGGGTAAAGTTTGCGTTGAACCTGTCTGCCAGGATGTCGGAGATATCATTCGGTTCAGTGTATTTTGTGCCATTCTGCACTAACTCCGAGCAGATCTGAGCATTGCCACTTAGATTCTTGACATAGCTAAAGAATGCCTTGTGGTTATCTTTGGAGTCCTTGGCAATATTTCTTTCAAAGCTCGCCTTGGATGATTTTATGAGGGATTGTTGTTTCTTGCTGATACTGATCAGGGATGTCTTCCCTTATTGGGATTTTACTCTTTTCTGTACTAGTTTCCTCCTTCTATTGTATAGCTTGTTTATGGCAGGAGTCCACCAGACTGGTTTCCTTTTCTTGGAGGAGGGAGTCTTGGTTTTGCTTGGGATAGCATGATCCATGCATTCTTGTAGGCCCCCACAGAATGCATTAGTAAAGGATTTTGCAGCTTGGACAGCATTATCCTTCAGCATGGGGGCTTTGAAACTTTCCACCTCGGTCTTAAGTAACGTGAAGTTTGCTTTTGAAAAATTTTTCATGGTGATTTCCTTGTCCAGGGGTATGGGCGGAATGTGGATATCCAAAGTGATTTGTTTATGGTCAGATCTAACCAGTGAGGGGTTGACCTCCGGTGTGGAGCACCGGTCGCCCATGTTGGTGATGACCAGGTCCAATATGTTGTCACCTCTGGTGGGAGTGTTAACCAGTTGATCCAGGGCATTTGAGTTTATAAATTCTAGGAAATGTTTGGCAAGGGAGTTAGTACTTGAGTAGTTCTCTAAATTAATGTTTGGGTAATTGAAATCACCCAATATTAGGGTGTTTGGTAGGACCTTTATATTTCCCAGTGTTTCCAGAAATGCAGAATGGTGGTCCTGGGACATGGTGGGTGATCTGTAGCAAGCTACAATTTGAATTGCAGTTTTTCCCATTGTTAGTTGCACGTGGATGATCTCTGAATCATCTTGCTGTGCCACTAACCCGGGGGTGTGGGTATCCTTGATGAATATGGATATGCCCCCGCCTTTTGTATTTTGGTCTGGGTTCTGTGGCCAAAATGCATGGTATGAGTTGTAGCCTGGTAGTGCTGGGGTGCTCTCTGGAGCCTTAAACCAGGTTTCTGTTACTGCACATATATCGATTTTCTCAATACTGAGGAATGCCTTGAGTGCGTGCATTTTTGAGGTTTAGACTACTGGCATTGAGAAGCATTACCCTCAGTTTTTTGTTACTTGTGCTATTTACGGTGGTGGGTTTGTCTTTTCAGCCTTGCCTAAAAAAGGCACTATGGGGGTGGCAAAGACCTTGGCCAGTATTCGAAAGGCTAAGGGTGACAGGTGCATTATGTAAGAGGGGATTTACATATGTTCCTGCAACTAGGTTCAACTGTCTATTGGAACTCAAACTGTTCATTAGAAAATTTTACTTGTCTGCTATTTATAACAATAGAGAAAGTAATTACAACAATATTTTTTTTAAAAAAGAAAAGTACTTAAAATCCTTCTAACATTACAGTATTAGGTATGTTTGAACAATTATGCAGACATGATATTTATACACTTGGGTAATATTCCCACTTCTTAAAACACAACTTGGAGAAAGATGAAAGGGACTTAATTTATCAACTGAGTAATAATGCAACCATTAGAGTTAAGAAGCCTGACAAGAGAAGCAGCATGGTTCTTATGAATACTATTGTTTATTCCAACAATATGCTTACACTATTGCTGGATGTTTAGAAATACATGCCAGCCTCCCATGGTGAGATCAAGGTAGTGTACCAAAAATTTGATTTATATCTGGTTGAGCTTCTTTTGCATGGCCACATAACTCAAAGTGTGTTTGATTTTTTACACTTCGGGAGATCAACTGTGCCTGTTATTTTTGGCATACAAAAGGTTCATAAAAATGCACCAGATCCTCCTTTGAGGCCAATTGTGTCCACTAGGCAGTCTAAGATTTATCTGTTAGTTATGTGCCTGGGCAAAAAGTTGAAATCCTTTGTGTAAGAGCAGTCTTACAATTTAAAGGACTGTTGGGACTTTTTATTGTGGTTCATTCCAAATATTCCTCCAGCTTAGAGTGAGAATCTTTCCACTCCCCCTCCATTAACTGGGAAAACTACTCATGTACCAATACACTTGCTCAACGTTTCCTGGAATTCATTAATTCCAATGCCCCAGACCAACTCATTCTTACTCCCCATTAGAGGTCGCAACATCCTTGACATGGTCATTACTAACATGGGCGACCGTTGCTCTACACCAATAGTGAACTCCTCCCTGGTTAGATCCGTCTACAAACTAATCACCTTGGAAATCTACACCCCCTCCCACAAAGGTAACCTCCATGAAAAACTTCTCCAAAGCTAACTTTGGACTCCTAAAACCAGAGGTGGCTAACTTCACGGCAACCATGTAAACAGAGAATAGTTGCATGACTGCTGAGTCATACCCCAATGCACTGTATGAACACGTACACAAATGCATGGATCTTGCCATATCCAACAGAATCAAGACGCTCTCCTCCAAAAAAAGTAAGCCAGTCTGTGGCTCCTGCCATAAACAAACTCTACAACAAAAGGAAGAAACTGATGTGGAATTTAGTGAAGTCCCAAGAATGGAGAAACTCCCTTATCAGCCTCAACAAAAAGTTGAGATCCCTCATCGAATCCTCTAAAGCTAGCTATGAAAACAGAATTGCAGCAGATAGTAAAGATAACCACAAGGCCTTCTATAGTTATGTAAAGAATCTCCACTGCAATACCCAGATTTGCTCTGAGCTACTGCACAATGGTACCTCCTATACCGAGCCAACAGATGTTGCCAATATACTGGCCGACATATTCAGTGTCAATTCTACCCCCCTCTCTCCCTCCCCAAAGGACCAATCACAATGCCAGTAGATTGCCGGGCACCCAGTATTACTGCTGCACAGGTTAAAACAGCACTGTCCAAGGCCAAGAATACAGCTTCTATGGGACCTGACAATATCCCTGGCTGTGTTCTACATGAACTACAGAGTGAACTGGCACCTCACCTGTGTGCCCAGACTCACCTCAGGCATTGTCCCTACTAAATGGCACACTGATAAAGTCATCCCTCTCCACAAAGGAAGAGTGACTACAGACCCTGGGAACTATCACCTCATTAGCCTGATCAGTCTAATATGCAAAGCTATGGAATGCATCATCATGGACCTAATAAACAAGGATATAGGGAATCTCCAAAGTCTGGATCCCACATAATTTTGGTTTTGTGAAGGGTAGATCATGCCTGCTCAACTTGGTCGACTTCTTTGAGTCAGCCACCAGAGCTGCGGATGAAGGCAATGTGGTTCATACAGCCTACCTTGATTTGGCCAAGGCCTTTGATACCATTCCCCACTCATGAATCATAGAAAAACTCACTAAGCTAGGCATCAGCCCCTATATCATTAGGTGGGTTGCAAACAGGCTCACAGAACCCACAGTGTGAAAGTAGCTGACTCCAAGTCAAACTGCTGACTAGTCACGAGTGGAGTCCCACTGGGTTTTATCCTGGGTCCTCTCCTGTTTGATATCTACTTCTCTAAAGTCCAGGCCAACACGAAGGGACTCTGGCTGACAAAGTTCGCAGACGATTGCAAGTTGGGAGCTATTATTAACTCCCCAAGTGATGTTGACATCCTACAGAATGGCCTCACTGAGACCAACGACTGGTGTCAGAACCATGGCCTTAAGCTCAATGCCAAAAATGGCTTTTCCTTTGGGAAAAACCCAGTTCCCATGAATTACCACATTGATGGTAGTCCACTGAACACAGAAGACATTATAAAAGATCTGGGAACACAGGCTGACAGCAACCTCTCTTGATCACCACCTTTTTGAACACCTTTTGAACACCTGCAACAACTGGAGAGGCTGCAAAAGTACTTCACAAAGAGTATCCTAGGCCTTAAACACTTGTCCTGTATGGACAGACTCAAAAAACTCCAACTATTCTCTGTCTCATATCACCTTCTTAGAGGCGATCTCTGCTTGACTTACAAAGCCATGTCTGACCCAGCTCTGTTAGAAATGTTACATCTAAAGAAGTCCCAATCCCTCCATACCACACACTCCAGACACCTCAAACTCATTACTATAATCAACAGAACATACTGGAGGGACAGGTTCATAACCAAGAGACTGCCAATGCTATGGAATAGACTTCCCATACATGTCAAGCAGAGTACTTCGCTGACCTTCTTCAAGAGAAATCTTGATGAGTGGATGGGAAATAAAAAATTCACACTGGGGATAACTTCAGTGGCTCTACTCAACAGAGGCATTGGGAACTAAGGTCGGGTGGCATGATGCCAGGGTAATCCTATGGCTAGGCTTTAAAGGCCCCAGATCCATTAGCCTAGTACACACCTATGAACCTATGTGTGTAGACAACACATTATTTGTATGCATTGATGTTATTTATTTATTTGGTTGTATTCATTAAAAGGAGGTCTTGAGGGGTTACTCTGAGGAGCTATTAATGTGCTCCACAGTAACAGCAATGGAGTATACTATGTTAATGAATTTTATGCAATATGTACTTGATGTTAACTTTCATATTTCGAAGGTGAATACTATGAGCAGGTACAAGGTATAATGATGGGTACTGTATGTGCACCCCTTTATGGTAACATTGTAATGTGGGCATGGGAAGTTAATCATGTTTTAAATTCCCACTTTTAGACAAGTTGGTTGATGTACACAGGATTTCTTGATGACATCATTATATTATGGAAAGATTCTCGCTCTAAGCTAGAGAAATTTGTAGATTATATTAATACAACAGCAAATCACTTTATGTTTTCACACACACACACACACACACACACACACACACACACACACACACACACACGCGCGCACACACACTAGTCAAGAAAACTTTTGTAATTATTTGGATGTCTTGATTTATAAGGATGGTGGGCAAATAAAATCAACTATTTACATAAAACCCACCTTCTCAAACTCATACTTACATTTTCACACTTGTCATCCCCTCTTCCAGAAAAGATCTTTGGTAAAGGGGCAATTTGGCCATATTTCAAGAATGATTACAGTGATGCAGTTTTTGCCTCTGAATGTAATAAATTGGAAGCGATGATTTATGATAGAAATTATCCTAAACCCTTTGTTAAGATGATTAGAGACAAGATGGTCAGGTTGAGGCATGTAAGCTTTAACCCTATTCTAGGGCAAAAATTGATGATAGAAAAACAGTCACGGTTGACTGATTTCACTAAAAAGCTAGTGTTAAGTCATCACCCAATGAGCAAAGAAGTTACAGATATTATTTATAAATACTGGCCTTTGTTGCATTCAGATAAGACTGTTTCAGGAGTGGTAGGAAAGACCCCTGAATTTGTAAACAAAAAAGGAAAAAAAAAAAATAAAATGTATTTTTGAAAATCCTTTGAGCCAAAATTTAACATCGAAGAAAAGGATGGCTAAATGCTGGCAATGTAAGCAATGCCAATACATACTGGAAGAAGGCTTCATTATTCTGGGTGAGAATGAAATGAGAATTAATTTGACTGGTCCAAGCAATTGTCTTTCAGTGGGAGTAATATATATATTGCTGATTGTAACCCCTGTGGTGTGTTCTATACAGGTAAGACTGAGAGGTCATTGAACAAGGATATATATATATATATATATATATATATATATATATATATATATATATATATATATGAACATAACTATGATATTCGATATTCAAAATACATTTTTGAATAATTCACTATT
Organism: Protopterus annectens; assembly: GCF_019279795.1. NCBI lineage: Eukaryota > Metazoa > Chordata > Ceratodontiformes > Protopteridae > Protopterus > Protopterus annectens. Next base: position 458,671,011 of record NC_056738.1, read on the forward strand.
TAAGCATATTATTGATTGTGAAAACCACAAGATATTTAAATTTGGGATTTTAGACAAAGTAACACCAAACCCCAGGGGATGTCCTTGGGAGACTATTCTTGAAACTAAGGAACTGCATTTGCAGCTATGTTTAAATTCACTAGACTCCCTGGGTTTGAATGAAAATGTCTCTATTGCAAGTATACTTAAGCTTAAGGCTATGGAATTATGAGCTTACTTAGTAGTCATACAAAGATTTTGTTAGTTTTTTATTCATATATTTATTGTGTTTTTTTTAAAGGAAAAGCTTTACAAGGTTTTACATATTTTACAAAATTTTGCATAATTTGCATATTTTATGTGTTTTAGACTTTATTGGTGGTGCATAATGCTTTATTTTATTTTATTTTATTTTATATACATGTTACTATTATATGTTATATGCATTAGTACTGTGTGACATTTTTGATAGTGTGCCTTTAAGAGAATGGTATGATGTCACAAAAAGGAAGTTTGTGAAAAGAGGGCAGTTCTGTTTTTTTTTACTTTTGGTTCTGAAGAAGTCTTTAACACAATACAAGGATGAAAGTGCTTAACCATTGTTGACTAAAAGTTTATCTTCTGGCCACAGGATGTGTGTGACAGGTTGGTTTTTATTTAGTTGCAGTTTTGTATGTCGTTTTATTAAGTTTGGAATTTAAACATTCTCAACAATCACTTAAAATTAAAACTCTATATATTTTGATTAGTTTTGGTGTTTTTGTTTATCATATAAAAATATGTCAAAAAAGAATGAGTCAAGCAGCAATAGTAGTTATAAACTATCCCAACATGGCAATTTTGACAGAGTCTTGCAAACGTGTGCTGACAGAGAGCACTCGTCTGCTATAAAAAAAGGGTAGACAGCAAGCATATTAATTTTCAAATGCTATTCAAAAGTGGACATGAAATTAAATCATCAAATAATCATAGAGTGTTTTACAGTGGAAATATTTCAGTTTTTTAAGGATCTTTCAGGTAAAAGTGTTTCATGACCATCATGTGCTAAACGTTATTAAAACGGCATATGCCAGTATTCTTAAAATATAACCAAACACATTGTTTGTAAGGGTTTTCAGCTAATTAAGAGTTACTATTCAAAGCCTTTCTTCTGTTTTAAAAGAAACTGCAGTCAAAGAGACAAAAGTCAAAGAGCTAAGAATTCAAGCTAATTTACTTATCAAGAATCCTTGGATCAAAGTTATTTCCCTCATTGATTTATATAAAAAATACTTATAACTGAGAATGGTATTCTGAAATAAGAAAAATCTGGAGATTTTTCTTTAACTTTTTGTTTTCAAGCCTTTGTATATATTGTACATAGTTTAGTTGCTTTGTTTTTCATAAGAATTTATTGCAGCATTCATAATGTGTTTAATATGTACTTGATTATTTGTTTCTTGAAAAGAAAACAAAATAAATCATTTTTGTGTAAATAGAGTTGCTATTTATGTTAACCTTAACAGTTTGTATCACAAAGTATAATATAAATGAAATGTCCCAAGGGGATAGCTTTAATATGCACTCTGTACTGATCTTTAAAACAATATATTCCCAAAACATTTGACTGTAGAATTAAGACTTTGCAATGGGTTATAAATCTGAGTGCATTGCTTTAAGCTTCTTAGTTGATTTTTTTATCTTTTAGTTCTATTATACAGTGCTAGTAAGTAAAAAAAATTCTCTTCTGTTTAGCAACACTGATATTTATTAAAGTATCTAGCTCTGTCTATTGTTTCAAATCTATAATCCATTTGTATGCATAATGTAAGATTAGAAAATAAATTCTGTATGTTACAATAATGGGAATATTTTTTGCATGTATATTTCAAAATAAATAAATGTATTTGGTTTTCCAAGCAATTAAAAGTGGGATATTTGATGTTAAAAGTTATAAAAAGAGTTTTGAAAGACAAACTTTAAGGAATGTTAATTATATAAAGTGAGATATGTGCTATTTTTAAATGTATTTGTGTGCCATTTGTGTTTGCATTTAGATTATACAGTATGCAATAATTTAAATTTTAGTAGTGACTCTGCTGTTTCAAATAATATTTTTTGCTTCAAATATTTTTGTAAGTATATACGTAATACTTGCAAATGTAGTTTGCACTCTATAGCTCTTCTCTACCATATAAGCCTTGCTTTCTTGTTATAAAGCCCTATAAATAGCTATTAACATGATTATATCCAACAAAATTTTAACAACCAAAAATATAGATTATAACATTTAAAAAAAATGAATGATTGCTATCAATTTTACTCATATTAAAAGTGTGTGTGTGTGTGTGTGTGTGTGTGTGTGTGTGTGTGTGTATATATATATATAGATATATATATATATATATATATATATATATATATATATATATATATATATATATATATATATGTATATATATATATATATATGTATATATATATATATATATATATATATATATATATATATATATATATAGATATATCCTATCATGAAACTAAGAATATATGCATGCTAGAAGTCATTTAATAAAAAATGATAATTTGTGATTAATGCAGCTATTCTTACACAAATTAGAACATAATACATTTTATGAATATTAATCATTCATACTGTAATCTGCTTGACTGAATCACTTATTTAAATTTCTATCTGCTTTTCAATGATATCTGAACAAATTAATTTCTGTTGTCAAATATTCTGGCTTTTATGGTTCTAAACATACATGAAATAACAAGGAATTAATATAGAATATTCACAATTTCCTGTTAAAAGCAGATTAAACAAATCATGCTACATTATAACTTTATAAGCAGATGAATATGCAAACATTAATTTATTAGTTTCCATCTTATCCAAGATTATTCATCAAAGTATTTGAACTTGACTTACTGTCCTCAGTTTTTATTTATTTGTATCTATTAACAGGAGTGCAAATAATATAATTCAATAAATATCTGAGGTGATCATCTCCTGTTTTGTCAATTAAATCTCAGATTTCTGCATATTTCAGTGACTGAAATGATTTTGCATGGGATACTTTCTTTTTTCATTTTTTCAGCTTCTGAATATAATGATTTAATACTTGGATGCCATTTGGATGCCAAATACCGAAACATAGTATCAAAAGGTATTGCAATCATTGGAAGAACCTTTGCACTGCAGACTGTTAAAAGTGACCCAGAAATTTCATTCAGACATCATCCAGTTAGCATAACTTGTGAGATGTAAACAGTATCTTCATTTCTTTTCTAAACAATGATAATGTTAATTAAACAGTTTGCTTTGCAGATGTTATTTTGGAAATATTAATTTAGGACCATTTCATTACAATCTTGCTGTCATACAGAGCAGAAAAGAAAGAGCTGCAATTCTGAACCAATTGTTTGTACATATAAGGGTTGCTTACCAGCTGCTATTTTTGATGCTGTTGTTACAGCATAATGCATCATTTCTGAAACACCAGCTGAAAAGTTAGGGTTACTGTCATATGTTAGTACGAATAAATACAGATAAAAAAGAATTTCTCTTGTTACACAACCAAAGAAATTTTCCCAAGGTACAGGTAGATTTGTTTAGTTTCTTTATCAACAAAGTGTACCTCTCTAGTCCTTACCACAAGGAAAAACTTGAAATAATAGGTCCTACAACCCCCTCAAAAAAAACTTTGAGTTAACATGGAATTTTAAGCTTGCAATCACACAATTATAGTGCTTTTGCAAGGCATTTCACAGGTATGCATCCATTTGTTAAGGGGGCTGTGTCCCCATACCATTGAGTTTTGGCCTTACAAAGATCACAGGAATGGTCCATGGAAATTTTGGGGCTACAGCCATTGTACCTTACAGATACAGCATAAAGATAAGCCATAACAATAAAATATAATAAACTATGCCTTGTTACTCATTCCAGTAAAAATACAGAAGGAGATTTACTGAAACATAGTAATGGCAAAATATACATCAACGCTTTAAAATAGACGTCATTTTCATTTGTCAGTTATTACTCATTTACATTTTGGTTTTCATTTACATTTGTCAATGCACTGGGATTTTGAAAAGAAAACAAAATAGAATGTGTCCATTATCTCTCCGACATAAAACAAAATAAAACTGTGAGAAGGATAAAATATATTATTTATTTAAGGAAAATTAATGCTTAGCTGGAGTAAGGATAATATTCACTGAATCGCCCATAATGCACATCAAATGCATGAGGTGGCACTTCCATACTTTTAGTATGATAATATTAAATATTCATTATTAACTTACATGAAATAATGAAGATAATAGCATACTTACTACATACCATTCATAAAAATAACCAAAGTTTGCACCACCTGCATTCAAAGTCAGAAGGAAACAGTGGTATACATAGAAATATACCTTTCATTCTAATGATCATACCATGAGAACACATCTGAATTATCTGATATTTATCACCTACATTCACATAATTAACTACATGAAGTACCACTTTCAAAACCATGCCTTTGCCCTTTTTTCTAACCACTTTCAAAATCAACTGCTGCATACTGGAAGGTTCCAGGTTTCTTTTATTTATATGAGAATCATTAAATAATCAGTGAATGAAACAATAATATAATCTAAACAATGCCAGAATTTTTAAGATAATATCTTACTTTCAGTAACTGCCACGGTGGTGCAGCAGTTAGCATTGGCCACTCACAGCTAGAGGTTCTCCAGTTCGATTCTCGACTGGAGCTGCTTCTGTGCAGAGTCTGCATGTTCTCCCTGTGGTTGAATGAGTTTAAAGACATACAGGTAGGTGTGTGTGTGTGTGTGTGTGTGTGTACGTGTGTGCCTTCTGTGAAGGCTGGGCACTGGGCTGGCAACTCAATACCCTAAAAACACCACTGCCAATCAATCTGCGGACTGGTGATCTGCTGTGACAACCCTTAACCAGGAAAAGCTGAAAGACAT